>NC_134355.1:656111172-656358672 GCF_048569485.1 Anomaloglossus baeobatrachus | reverse complement strand
AGATAGATAGATAGATAGATAGATAGATGGATAGATAGAGGGATAGATAGATAGATAGATAGATAGATAGATAGATAGATAGATAGAGGGATCGATGGAAAATAGATAGAGGGATAGATAGATAGATGGATGATAGATAGAGGGATAGATAGATAGATAGATAGAGGGATAGATAGATAGAGGGATAGATAGATAGAGGGATAGATAGATAGATAGATAGATAGATAGATAGATAGATAGAGGGATAGATGGAAAATAGATAGATAGAGGGATAGATAGATAGATAGATAGATAGAGGGATAGATAGATAGATAGATAGATAGATAGATAGATAGATAGATAGAGGGATAGATAGAGGGATAGATGGAAAATAGATAGATAGAGGGATACATAGATAGATAGATAGATAGATAGATAGATAGAGGGATAGATGGAAAATAGATAGATAGAGGGATAGATAGATAGATAGATAGATAGAGGGATAGATGGAAAATAGATAGATAGAGGGATAGATAGATAGATAGATGGATGATAGATAATTAGGTAACATTTCATACTTCTCCTCAATGAGAGACATGACAATCCATGTTACAGACTATGCTGAGACTTGTAGTTCGTCTTCCCCAGTAACCCACAAGCTATCAAGAAAGATTTAAGAATAAAGCATAGGACTCCTCTTCTGCTTACCAAAAAAAGTTTTGTTGTCAGTTGTAGCAGAGGGGAGTTCAGGTGAATCAAACATATCCTGATACTGCAGCTCTACAATCAGATGACAAGCTCCGCTCTGCTACACCTGGATGCTATAGTTACATGTCCCTCAGCGCGCTTCTCCTGCTGCTCCCGGCTTTACCTGCACGCTGCGGTTGGTGAACACCTCGGTGTCGGGCACACATGCCACCAGGGCGGTGATGTCGAAGTCCATGGTGCGGACAGGCATGTCTCCTCTGGGGTCCGGTGCAGTGTGCAGCAGATCGGCAGGCTGAGGAGCGGGCAGGATTGGGGGCCGCTCGCTGCCTGGCACAGCACGCTCTGATGGCACAGCACAGTGCGCTCCCCCCGCACAGCACAGCACGCTCTGATGGCACAGCATAGTGCGCCCCCCCTCCGCACAGTGCGCTCCCCCGGCTGTGACATCACCGCCGCGCGCACATTATTCTCTGAAGCCTTTTATTTGCAGGCTGAGAAAACAATGTGCTGAGAAAACAATGTGCTGAGGGGTCGGTGCAATCCAGAGCAGCTCCGACCTGAGGGGGGCACATCACAGGCCAGGCTGCCACCGACTCAGCAGCATCCGGGAAAATCTATGTACAGAGCTGAGTTTGTCATCAGGCCATGTCCTCACATTGCTGTGCTCAATTCTCCCAGCAATGTGGATGAATGATCATGAAAACTCCAGCCCGCTCTCCGACACCCATTTTGTGGGTTCATTCCCTAATGCAATTGTGTTTTTAAAAGAAATCTGTCAGCAGGATTTCACCTGCCAAAGTATTTATATGTCACTAGCTGTACTACGCGGCTTCGCCCGGGTTAATAACTGTTGTTAACAAAATAGACTGTATTAACAAAAATGTATTCTGCAAACAATATCCGCTGCCCGGGATGTTTCTCTCCCATTCTCTGTCTGTCTCCCCCTCTGTATATATCTCTCTGGCTCTCTCTTTCCCTGTCTGTCTCTAACTGTCTCTGTCTCTTTCTCCATCTGTCTCAATCTCTTTCCCTGTCTATCTATCTATCTCTTTCCCTTTCCCTGTCTGTCTCTTTCCCTGTCTGTCTCTTTCCCTCTCTTTCCCTGTCTGTCTCTTTCCCTGTCTGTCTCTTTCCCAGTGTCTGTCTCTTAGTCTGTCTCTTTACCTGTCTTTGTTTCTTTCCCTGTCTGTCTGTTTCCCTGCGTCTGTCTCTGTCTCTTTGTCTGTGTCTGTCTCTTTACCTGTCTGTGTCTGTCTCTTAACCTGTCTCTCTCTTTCCCTCTCTTTCCCTGTCTGTCTCTTTCCCTGTCAGTCTTTCTCTTTGTCTGTGTCTGTCTCTTTGTGTCTGTCCCTTACCCTATGTCTGTTTCTTACCCTGTCTGTGTCTGTCTCTTTCCCTGTCTGTGTCTGTCTCTTTCCCTGGTTGCATTGTGACACGCCAACATTCCATATAAGGGCGTGGCTGAGCATTCTTCTGAAGTTCTGGCTGCACTGTGGATCCCAGCTCCATTCGCTTTAATGGAGGCAGGTTTTTTGGCGAATAACTGTAAAGTGCGAGGTTAAAATTTCCCCTCAAAACATAGCCTATGACGCTCTCAAGGTCCAGAAGTGTGAGTGTGCAACATTTTGTGGCTGTAGCTGTGGCGGTGCAGATGCCAATCCCGGACACACACACACACACACACACACACACACACACACACACACACACACACACACACACACACACACACACACATTCAGCTTTATATATTAGATTTATTTCTTTGCAAGAACAATCCAACAATAACTTTACATGGCCATTCATTCTTCTATTACTTGGAAATAAGCATCAGAACTGATATGCAAATGAGGCTGAAGAGCTATTTGTATTTCTGAAGCCTCTGTCACTCCAGCTCTATTCCCCGCTCAGTGTCTCCTCCTCCTGCTGCTTGACTGACAGGTCCTTTGCGTGAAGTCACAAATCAGACAGGCTGTCAATCAAGCAGGAGGAGGCAGTGCTGGGCTGGGAATAGAGCTGGAGTGATGAAGGCTTCAGATCTGCAAATTATTCTTCAGTCTAATTTGCATATCAATGAACTGATATGTTAATGAGGCTGAAGAACTATTTGTAGATCTGAAGCCTCTGTCATTCCAGCTCTATTCCTTGCCCAGCAGTGCCTGCCCCTACTTCAAGGACAGCTCCTTTGCCTGAGGTCACACCACATAAAGTCTGTCAGTAAGATAGGAGGAGGCAGAGCAGAGAGGACAATAGAGCTGGAGTTACAGAGGCTTCCAATCTAGAAATAGTTCTTCAGTCTCAATTTGCATATACATTAATTGATATGCAAATTAGGCTGAAGAGCTACCTGTAGATCTGAGGCCTCTGTCACTCCAGCTCTATTCCCCACCCAGTGCTAGTGCTGAATCTTCTGGCTTGACTGAAGGCTCCTTTACGTGAAGTCATACAGCAGGGAGGCTGTCAGTCAAGCGGGGGCCGGGAAAAGAAAATAGTTGAATGTCTTTGCATAACTATAGGAACAGAGCTGATTTTTGCAATCTTATAATATGATTCATCTTTTTATATATATATATTATATAAAGCTCAGTGTATGTGTGTGTGTGTGTGTGTGTCTGTGTCTGTGTGTGTGTGTATGTCCGCTAAAGGAATCCGCAAAGTCGCACGTACAATCACAAAATTTTGCACAGACGCTCCATGTGACTCAGGGACTGTCATAGATTATGTTTGGGCGGGAAAATTTAACCCTGTCCTTTCCAGTTACTCTACAAAAATCCTGCAGCCATTAAACTGAATGGAGCTGCGAGGTGCAGGCTATAAATAGCAACTGTCAGTGGTTGCTATAGGAACAAAATAAACTGTTAGTATAAGAAGCTCATGTGTGAGGTAAAAAGATGTCGGTGGTGAGACGGATAGAGAGAGACAGATACAGACGGGGAAAGAGACAGACGGGCAAAGAGACAGACGGGCAAAGAGACAGACCGGGAGAGAGACAGCCCTGGAAAAAGACAGAGCGGGAAAGAGACAGCCGGGCTGAGAAACAGACCGGGCAAAGAGAAGAGACCGGGCAAAGAGACAGCCGGGCAAAGAGACAGCCGGGCAAAAAGACAGCCCGGGAGAGAGACAGCCGGGCAAAAAGACAGCCGGGCAAAAAGACAGCCGGGCAAAAAGACAGCTGGGCAAAAAGACAGCCGGGCAAAGAGACAGACGGGCAAAGAGACAGACGGGCAAAGAGAGAGAGACAGATTCAGAGATTGAGACAGATAGACTTAGCAGGAAAGAGACAGAGCGGGAAAGAGACAGACGGGGAAAGAGACAGCCCGGCAAAGAGACAGCCCGGCAAAAAGACAGCCCGGGAAAGAGACAGCCCGGGAAAGAGACAGCCGGACAAAAAGACAGCCGGGCAAAAAGACAGCCGGGCAAAGAGACAGCCGGGCAAAGAGACAGACGGGCAAAGAGACAGACGAGCAAAGAGACAGACGAGCAAAGAGACAGACGGGCAAAGAGACAGACCTGGAAAGAGACAGAGCGGGAAAGAGACAGGCGGGCAAAGAGAAGAGACCGGGCAAAGAGAAGAGACAGCCGGGCAAAGAGACAGCCGGGCAAAGAGACAGCCCGGGAGAGAGACAGCCCGGGAGAGAGACAGCCCGGGAGAGAGACAGCCCTGGAAACTGACAGCCCTGGAAAGAGACAGACCTAGAAAGAGACAGACCTGGAAAGAGACAGACCTGGAAAGAGACAGATGGTGCAAGAGACAGTCCAGGAAAGAGACAGAGCAGGAAAGAGACAGAGCGGTAAAGAGACAGAGCAGGAAAGAGACAGAGCGGGAAAGAGACAGAGCGGGAAAGAGACAGACGGGGAAAGAGACAGACGGGGAAAGAGACAGACGGGGAAAGAGACAGACGGGGAAAGAGACAGCCCTGGAAAGAGACAGACCTAGAAAGAGACAGACCTGGAAAGAGACAGACCTGGAAAGAGACAGATGGTGCAAGAGACAGTCCAGGAAAGAGACAGAGCGGGAAAGAGACAGAGCGGTAAAGAGACAGAGCAGGAAAGAGACAGAGCGGGAAAGAGACAGAGCGGGAAAGAGACAGAGCGGGAAAGAGACAGACGGGGAAAGAGACAGACGGGGAAAGAGACAGACGGGGAAAGAGACAGACGGGCAAAGAGACAGACAGGCAGAGAGACAGCCCTGGAAAGAGACAGACCTGGAAAGAGACAGAGCGGGAAAGAGACAGAGCGGGAAAGAGACAGAGCGGGAAAGAGACAGACGGGGAACGAGACAGACGGGGAAAGAGACAGACGGGGAAAGAGACAGACGGGGAAAGAGACAGACGGGGAAAGAGACAGGCTGGCAAAGAGACAGCCCGGTAAAGAGACAGCCGGGCAAAAAGACAGCCGGGCAAAAAGACAGCCAGGCAAAGAGACAGACGGGCAAAGAGACAGACAGGCAGAGAGACAGCCCTGGAAAGAGACTGACCTGGAAAGAGACAGACCTGGAAAGAGACAGAGCGGGAAAGAGACAGAGTGGGAAAGAGACAGAGCGGGAAAGAGACAGAGCGGGAAACGAGACAGACGGGGAACGAGACAGACGGGGAACGAGACAGACGGGGAACGAGACAGACGGGAAAGAGACAGCCCGGCAAAGAGACAGCCCGGCAAAGAGACAGCCCGGCAAAGAGACAGCCCGGCAAAGAGACAGCCCGGGAAAGAGACAGCCCGGGAAAGAGACAGCCCGGGAAAGAGACAGCCGGGCAAAAAGATGTCGCGGGCGGGGAGGGAGCCGTCGCTGCTGCGCTCTCGCTGGCGCTCGGGTCCGGCGCTGCTACTGCTCCTGCTCGGTGGCTCGAGCGGTGGGCCGGATCCGGGGACTCGAGCGGCGCTCCTCGCCCGTGAGTGAAAGGGGTGGTTTGGGGATTTGGTCCGTGACGCCACCCACGGTTTGTGGTGAGGTTGTGACACCACCGCTGCTGGTGACGGGGATCCCGGGAGCGATGACAGGGAGCAGCTGGGATGTTGTTTCCCCCTTCGTGGGTAGGGGTTGGTTGTCCCGGGGCCCGATAATGTGTGACAGGGAGGTACGGTTGGTGAGGTGCAGGGTCGCGGGGGCAGCGCGGTGCCGGATGGCACGGTGGTACTCACTCAGCCAAGAACGGATGCATAGTCTCTGGTAAAACAAACGTCTGGATGGACGGGTCCCGCAGCCGGCTGCTGTGGTTTCTCCTGGACGGTTGGTGGTGGCTGCCTTTCCCTGCACCTTTTGTGTAACTTTGGTCCCGATGGCTTCCCACCGGTAACCTGCTTCCCAGCGTGGATATATGCCGGACGAGCCCTTTTGCTCGCAGGCTCTGGCCCTGGGAACTCTAGCTGTGGCGGTAGCTGTATTTCCCTTTCGCTGTTTGGACGGTTGCCTTCAATCGGGTCTTGGCTGTTTGGAAACCTCTGGGGTTCCGGTCACTAACGGATTTGACCTGTTTAACGGCGACTCCAAGCCTGGTCGGGGTCCGCAGGCCCTGCCGGTTTGTGCTGGCTTCACTTCGCTCCCCGGTTCGGTACCGGCGGGCCACCGCCCGTCCCCGGTCCTACGGTTCCGCGTCGATCTGCCTCACCTGCAGACGGCCACCACCGTCCGCCAACCTTGCTCTCGGTGCCCGGGCCACGTACCCGGACACGGTCAGTCTGCTCCTCTACTACTACTTCACTCCTCTATCTTTCACCTCTCTTACTCAACTGACTTCCTTTCCCGCCTCCAGGACTGTGAACTCCTCAGTGGGTGGGGCCAACCGCCTGGCTCCACCCCACCTGGTGTGGACATCAGCCCCTGGAGGGAGGCAACAAGGATTTGTGTCTGACTGATGTGCCTATCTCGGGGTGTGGATTGTGTTGTTGTAGTACCTGTGACGACCTGGCTAGTCCAGGGCGCCACATTCCCCCTTGGTTAAATGCAGACCGTCCGCGGGCTGCCCATCCATCACCGGTTTTATTTTTAACTGAAAAAGGTAAAAACATGTGAACACATTAAACAAGACATTTCTATGGATCTTCCCTTAACGGGAGGCACGGTACTTTAACGTTACTAACGGTAGTCACTTTTTATTAAACAGACGGCTTCCGCTCTCCCACCCAAACAACCTGGCCCTGATGCTGCCCCTAAGAAGTGGGCAGCACCCCTTGACCCCAGTCCAGGTCCAGGCTGCCCGAGCGGGAACGGGTACGGTGTTTCGCACCCTACGGTCACTTCAGGGGACCCCACGTCCATGGGGGACCCCTGACTCCCGGAGGATTGCCACCGGTTACGGTAGTGGCGGGCCTGGGCCATCTCTTTCCTCCAGGCCCATCCTCCAAATCAGCCTCTCCGGAGGCGGTAACGGAATCATGCCAACATATTTACATTCCCACAAGTTTGTGGTTGCCCTGCTAGTTCTCAGGCATGTCCATAAGCAGTTTCTTATGTACAGTGCAAAGTGTCCCTACGGGGACAACTTGCCGGCAACGGCCTGGTGAATCACAGTCGACAATAAGGTAACATCTTCGGTTGATTACTTTCATTTAACAGGTAACGGTACTGGTGGTCCCAACGGGGACAACGGTGCAACGGAGGGACCGCTGCCGTCACTGCTCACTTGCATCCTCTTCACCCGGCCCCCGGGTGGAAAAACACGGGCACCAGCGCATGGCAGGCGCGTCGGGGAAGGGCCGCCCGATATCCATTATTTCCGCTCCGTGGATTGTAAGTGGCCTCCATTTCATACAAGGCGATGGCTCCTTCCTCCTCAGAGACAGGCTCCGTGTCAGGCCCGGAGTCACTATCATCCGTTCCTGCGCCAGGCGGATTGCCGCCAGCTGCCGCAGACTCCGGGCTCGCCATTCTTTCTGCTGCCGCTGCAGGAGGCCGTAAGCCAGATGGACCAGCGGCGGCGGGGCACGCGGGCAGGGAGGACGGAGACAGTATGGGGGCTAGAGGCAGACCGGGTCCCTCAGCCGCAACGGCCTGTCCCTCAGGGACACAGGGGCGTGGGTCACTCACCAGCTCTGCCATCATGGCCTCCATCCCGTACACCCGGGCGACCGCAGCCAACTCCTCCACCACCGCGGTCCACTGCTCCATCAGAAGACATATCTGACTCCGGTAATGCTGACAGATCCTCGCCGTTCAGGCCCTGAGCCATGCCGCTGTTCCGGGCACCGGCCCCGGGAGCTCCGCGTGGCTAAACGGGGCGGACAAGTTGGTAGCGGTACCTTCCAGGAACCAAAATATGGCCGCAGAGTCCTGGCGTCCCTGCTTTTATAGCCGCGGCTCACATGCTGCCGGACGCCATCCGTCCCCCCCTTGGTCTTTTCTCAGCACCTCCTCTTCAGGGGTGGAGCTTCGGCTTTCGCGCCTCCACTGCTCGAGAAGACGCTCGAGCGGGAAAATCTTCGCGCCCAAGATGGCGGCTTCTGAAATTTTTCGGCCGGATACCGCCAGCGGGACATGAGGCGCACTTCTACCAGCCGGTAGAACGGTAAGATCCTGTTCGTGACGCCAAGTTGTCGCGGGCAGGGAGGGAGCCGTCGCTGCTGCGCTCTCGCTGGCGCTCGGGTCCGGCGCTGCTACTGCTGCTGCTCGGTGGCTCGAGCGGTGGGCCGGATCCGGGGACTCGAGTGGCACTCCTCGCCCGTGAGTGAAAGGGGTGGTTTGGTTTGGGGATTTGGTCCGTGACGCCACCCACGATTTGTGGTGAGGTTGGGGCACCACCGCTGCTGGTGATGGAGATCCCGGGAGCGATGACAGGGAGCAGCTGGGATGTTGTTTCCCACTCCGTGGGTAGGGGTTGGTTGTCCCGGGGCCCGATAAGGTGTGACGGGGAGGTACGGTTGGTGAGGTGCAGGGTCGCGGGGGCAGCGCGGTGCCGGATGGCACGGTGGTACTCACTCAGCCAAGAACGGATGCAGAGTCTCTGGTAAAACAAACGGCTGGATGGACGGGTCCCGCAGCCGGCTGCTGTGGTTTCTCCCGGACGGTTGGTGGTGGCTGCCTTTCCCTGCACCTTTTGTGTAACTTCGGTCCCGATGGCTTCCCACCGGTAACCCGCTCCCCAGCGTGGATATATGCAGGAGGAGCCCTGCTGGTTTGTGCTGGCTTCACTTCGCTCCCCGGTTCGGTACCAGCGGGCCACCGCCCGTTCCCGGTCCTACGGTTCCGCGTCGATCTGCCTCTCCTGCAGATGGCCACCACCGTCTGCCAACCTTGCTCTCGGTGCCCGGGCCACGTACCCGGACACGGTCAGTCTGCTCCTCTACTACTACTTCGCTCCTCTACTACTACTTCACTCCTCTCTCTTTCACCTCTCTTACTCAACTGACTTCCTTTCCCGCCTCCAGGACTGTGAACTCCTCAGTGGGTGGGGCCAACCGCCTGGCTCCACCCCACCTGGTGTGGACATCAGCCTCTGGAGGGAGGCAACAAGGATTTGTGTCTGACTGATGTGCCTATCTCGGGGTGTGGGGTGTGTTGTTTGAGTACCTGTGACGACCTGGCTAGTCCAGGGCACCGCAAAGACAGCCGGGCAAAAAGACAGCCGGGCAAAGAGACAGAGAGAGAGAGAGACAGATTCAGAGATTGAGACAGATTGACTGATGCAAATACAGACAGAGAGATAGAAACAGACAGACAATGAAAGAGACAGACAGTGAGAGACAGACAGCGACACACAGACAGAGACTGGGAGAGAGACAGAGAGACAGTTACTATCCCGGGCAATACCCGGGTACTACAGCTAGTATATATATATACAGTTAAGTCCAGAAATATTTGGACAGGGACACAAGTTTTGTTATTTTAGCTGTTTACAAGAACATGTTCAGAAATACAATTATATATATAATATGGGCTGAAAGTGCACACTCCCAGCTGCAATATGAGAGTTTTCACATCCAAATCGGATAAAGGGTTTAGGAATCATAGCTCTGTAATGCATAGCCTCCTCTTTTTAAAGGGACCAAAAGTAATTGGACAAGGGACTCTAAGGGCTGCAATTAACTCTGAAGGCGTCTACCTCGTTAACCTGTAATCAATGAAGTAGTTAAAAGGTCTGGGGTTGATTACAGGTGTGTGGTTTTGCATTTGGAAGCGGTTGCTGTGACCAGACAACATGCGGTCTAAGGAACTCTCAATTGAGGTGAAGCAGAACATCCTGAGGCTGAAAAAAAAGAAAAAATCCATCAGAAAGATAGCAGACATGCTTGGAGTAGCAAAATCAACAGTCGGGTACATTCTGAGAAAAAAGGAATTGACTGGTGAGCTTGGGAACTCAAAAAGGCCTGGGCGTCCACGGATGACAACAGTGGTGGATGATCGCCGCATACTTTCTTTGGTGAAGAAGAACCCGTTCACAACATCAACTGAAGTCCAGAACACTCTCAGTGAAGTAGGTGTATCTGTCTCTAAGTCAACAGTAAAGAGAAGACTCCATGAAAGTAAATACAAAGGGTTCACATCTAGATGCAAACCATTCATCAATTCCAAAAATAGACAGGCCAGAGTTAAATTTGCTGAAAACACCTCATGAAGCCAGCTCAATTCTGGAAAAGTATTCTATGGACAGATGAGACAAAGATCAACCTGTACCAGAATGATGGGAAGAAAAAAGTTTGGAGAAGAAAGGGAACGGCACATGATCCAAGGCACACCACATCCTCTGTAAAACATGGTGGAGGCAACGTGATGGCATGGGCATGCATGGCTTTCAATGGCACTGGGTCACTTGTGTTTATTGATGACATAACAGCAGACAAGAGTAGCCGGATGAATTCTGAAGTGTACCGGGATATACTTTCAGCCCAGATTCAGCCAAATGCCGCAAAGTTGATCGGACGGCGCTTCATAGTACAGATGGACAATGACCCCAAGCATACAGCCAAAGCTACCCAGGAGTTCATGAGTGCAAAAAAGTGGAACATTCTGCAATGGCCAAGTCAATCACCAGATCTTAACCCAATTGAGCATGCATTTCACTTGCTCAAATCCAGACTTAAGACGGAAAGACCCACAAACAAGCAAGACCTGAAGGCTGCGGCTGTAAAGGCCTAGCAAAGCATTAAGAAGGAGGAAACCCAGCGTTTGGTGATGTCCATGGGTTCCAGACTTAAGGCAGTGATTGCCTCCAAAGGATTCGCAACAAAATATTGAAAATAAAAATATTTTGTTTGGGTTTGGTTTATTTGTCCAATTACTTTTGACCTCCTAAAATGTGGAGTGTTTGTAAAGAAATGTGACAATTCCTACAATTTCTATCAGATATTTTTGTTCAAACCTTCAAATTAAACGTTACAATCTGCACTTGAATTCTGTTGTAGAGGTTTCATTTCAAATCCAATGTGGTGGCATGCAGAGCCCAACTCGCGAAAATTGTGTCACTGTCCAAATATTTCTGGACCTAACTGTATATATATAGCTGGATGCAGTGGCGCAGTGTATGTTGCGACTCTTCTCCCCTGAACCGTTAGCACTCATTTGTTTCCACCTGTCCAGTATTGATCCCTTTATCCCCCAGACACATGCATTGCAAACTGAGAAAAAAAAGATGTAATTATAGTTTGCGCTTTCACATCTTAGTTTTTTTACTGCATTTTGCTGAGAACATTTTTTAAAACAATTTTTCTGTAGTTATATTTCTTGTTACATTTTTATGTAAAAATTGTTTTATCCTAGCCCTAATCGTTGTGCTAAGCCTAAACCTATACCAATCTATAGTCCTAATCGTCGAGCTATGCCTAACCCTAAACCACTCTAGGCCTAATATTTGAGCCAAGCCTAACTCTAAACCAATCTCTATCCTTAATCCTAGAGCCAAGCCTAATACTAAACTAATCTCTAGCCCTAATCCTAGAGCCAAGTCTGAAGCTAAAGCAATCTCTGTTCCTAATCCTCGAGCTAAGCCTAGCCCTAAAATAATCTTTAGCCCTAATCCTAGAGCCAAGCCTAACCCTAAACCAATCTCTAGCCCTAACCCTACCACTGATCCTAACCCTAAACCAACCTCTATCCTAATCTAAGAGCCAAGCCTAACCCTAAACCAATCTCTACCCTTAATCCTAGAGCTAATCCTAACCCAAAACCAATCTCTACCTTAATCCAAGAACCAAGCCTAACCCTAAACCAATCTCTAGCCCTAATGCTAGAGGTAAGCCTAACCTTAAACCAATCTCTAGCCCTAATCCTAGAACCAAGCCTAACCCCAAACCAATCTCTACCCTAATCCAAGAACCAAGACTAACCATAAACCAATCCTTAGCCCTAATGCTAGAGATAACCCTAAACCAATCTCTAGCACTATCCAAGAGCTAATCCTAACCCTAAACCAATTTCTAGCCAACATTCTAGAGCCAAGCCTAACCCTAAACCAATCTCTAGCCCTAATCCAAAAGCTAATCCTAAACCAATCTCTAGCTCTAATCCTAGACCCAAACCTAACCCTAAACCGATCTCTATTTCTAATCCTAGAGCCAAGTCTAACACTAAACTAATCTCTAGCCCTAATGCTACAGCCAAGTCTAACAATAAACCAATCTCTATCCCTAACCCTAGAACCAAGCCTAACCCCAAGCCAATTTCTAGCCCTAACCCTAGAAACAAGCCTATCCCTAAACCAATCTCTAGCCCTAATCCTAGAGCCAAGCCTAAAGGCCACTTTACACACAGAGATAAATCTGTGGCAGATCTGTGGTTGCAGTGAAATTGTGGACAATCAGTGCCAGGTTTGTGGCTGTACAAATGGAACAATATGTCCATGATTTCACTGCAACCACAGATCTGCCAAAGATTTATCTCTGCGTGAAAAGTGGCCTTAACTCTAAATCAATCTCTAGACCTAATCCTACAGCCAAAGCTAACCCTAAACCAATCTCTAGCCCTAAACCTAGAGCCAAGCTTAACCTTAAAGCAATCTCTAATCCTAGAGCCAAGCCTAACCCTAAAATAATCTCTAGCTCTAATCCAAGAGCCAAGCTTAACCCTACACCAATCTCTAGCCTTAATCCTAGAGCTAATCCTAACCCTAAACCAATCTCTACCCTAATCCAAGAACCAAGCCTAACCCAAAACCAATCTATAGCCCTAATGCTAGAGGTAAGCCTAACCTTAAACCAATCTCTAGCCCTAACCCAAGAGCCAAGCCTAACCCCAAACCAATCTCTACCCGAATCCAAGAACCAAGCCTAACCCTAAACCAATCTTTAGCCCTAATGCTAGAGGTAACCCTAAACCAATCTCTAGCCTTATACAAGAGCTAATCCTAACTCTAAACCAATTTCTAGCCAACATCCTAGAGCCAAATCTAACCCTAAACCAATCTCTAGCCCTAATTCTATAGCTAACCTAACCCTAAACCAATCTTTAGCCCTAATCTTAGAGCCAAGCCTAACCCTAAACCAATCTCTAGCCCTAACTTTAAACCTAACCAAAGTTAGGGTTAGAAAAATGGAAAAGCTGTAACGTCACTCACAGAGTAGAGTGAGAAACTATTCACTGTGTGTAGGACAGAGTAGCAACTAGATGGCACTGTGAGCAAGCGTGCGCTGAAATAGCAGAGGGGAAGTCAGACAAGCCAAGGTCTGTGACGAGAAGACAAAAGCGGGATGAGAAGTCAGGCCAAGGTCTGGTAACCGGGAGAGCACGTAAGGGACAAGCAAGGATATAGTCAGGAGGAGGTCAGAGGTCAGGAGCCAGATGGTACGTAGGGTCAGAGGATGAAGCAGAGCAGAGTCAGAAAACAATCCAGGGTCAAGTACCAAGATCAATCCACCAAACAGCTAGGAATTTACTGACATCGGGTAATATGACTAGCAATGACCTGGCCGACACTGCTCCGTAATGAAGCCCAGCAATTACCCAGAATGCGGAGGAGGACCGACCCGGAGTAGAGAAACCGCCCATCCCAGTATCACAGAAGTGATACTGGGAACACTGGCTGGACGCTCAATGCGGCGTACAGGCAGACACCGGGTCCACAGGAAGGTGAAACAGAAAACTGCAATACGGGCACCGTACTACCAGTCAGGCCTGTGACAACAGCATCTTGTAGTAATGAATGAAGACAGTAATGCTCTACACATGGTTTAATCTGGTCTTCTTTCATTAGCGGTCTATCTTCTGTCATCTTAGTCACTTCCTATACAGAGAGTGCAGAGATCATGAAGAGCTTGCCATGGGCTGTAGTCTACTTGGCAGTGACCGAGAAGACAAAGCTCACTTCATTGTGCTGAGGTTTTTCAGTCACTGAAGGCCGGATGACAAACTCATCTCACTTGCTGTACTCAGCATAAGAAGTGTCGGCTGCACCACATCAATGATCGTAGGCTCAGATCATGTGACAAACTTCTGCAGACACATAAACTTTGGCGAAACGAGCATCTGTCTCCATAGTCCCCCTGACACTTCACAACTGGTTGTGTGACGCCCTGGCAAAACCAGGCAGTCACAGATAGGCCCCTGCAAAACACCCATACCCCACTTAGGAAACACACAGCCGACCTGAAACACTAGTCCCCCCCCCCCTTAGGGAAAGACAGACACATCAGTGGGCGTGACCAGGCGGTTGGACAAGCCCACCCAGGGGTCTAGACAGCCCAGGGCGGGAAAACAAGCAGTTGGAGTTTGTAGTTCAGTTTGGAGAGGAGTGTGGGCTGGAGCTAAGTGTAGCTCCAGCAGGAAAAGTTCAAGTTGAACGGTGCCAGGATAGGAGCCCTGGTGACTTTGGCTAGGTGGCAGACGGTGGTCTCCGTCAGCAGGAGACGGGAAGACGGCTCGGTGGAACCGAGGTGGACCGGGACAGGGTTGTAGCCCGCCAGTACCGACACGGGGAACCGACCCGGAAACCGGAGCACAAAGGGGGGTACTCGGACCCTGAAGCCAGGACGGGAAACAAGAGGACTGGTTAATTAACCGATTGAGGCCAGGACTAGAGGTTCTGTCCCACCCAAAGTCCCTCATAGAAGACAACAGCCCACCGACAGGGATAAGAGGTCACCACCAGGGCCCATAGATCCCACGGTCCAGCGTCTGCGGGCACGGCTCCTTAGGTCACATCCAGCTGGGAGCGGACTCCTGAGTTCCAGACCAGGAAGTCCAGATAAACAAAGTCAGTGCAGAGGAAAAGGATAGAGACCCCCAGCCTGGGTAGGGGACCCTAATGCAACCGGCCGCGGCAACGGCCACCAGCACCTTGGTTTACCAGAGACTTGTATGATTTATTGACTGTGAGTAAACAAGCATTCCCCTGCCATCGCTATACCCTACACCAGAGCCACTGGGTCCCGGGGCAACCATCCCTGACCATGGAGGGGTTAACATCCAGCTGCCATTACATCTTCCCCGGGTGCCCCACAACAGCAGCGGTGGTGTCCCAACTCACCACACACCGTGGGTGGCGTCACAAACTTAATACGGCCTAGCCCGTACATCTACGTCCCCCCCATTTATTCGGCGTGTCCGCGAGACCCCCGGGTCCGGAGCCCCTTGAGCCACCACCCCAGAAGGCCCGGACCCGAGCAGCGCCAGCTGCTGGCACGGGGGCGGCACAGTTGGATGGCAAAATTGTCAGGTACAGTACACAAATCAACAAGGGAAAAATTGTGATTTTTGGAGATGGTGTTTGCCATTCGAGATGTTAATGGTATACAGTGGTTAATACCTACCAAAAATGGCCCAAGGAAGGAGAACTGGGAAAATGGAAACTGGGTCATGAGCATCCAAAGCTCTATCTCACTGAAGAAAAACTGTAAGACGGATTACTGATAATGTCAACAAATTAGTATCTGAAATGGACCATGAAGCAATGGAGTAAGCTGGCCTGGTCTCATATATATCATTTGTTTTACATTATGTGGACATGCATGTCATTTACCAGGGTTCTCTGTGAGAGGAGAGACTTATGAAGGCATCACGATGACCAAAGTTCTCCTGGGAAAGCCATCACGTGGATGTGGCACACACCACCTAACATTGAACAGACCAAGTACCCCCATCATGACAGTGGTATTCTCTAGTAGCAGTGCCCTTTTTCCATCAGGATTAACACCCCTACCGTACTGCTAAAGCTGTCCAGGTATATATTCAGGAACATTAACATTTGTTTTTCTGGAGTGTAGTATGTGAAATCTCTACTTGCAGTTCAACTGGACATTTCTGCCACGGGTGTGTCACGGTCGACAGACAGTCCTGTGGTGTCCGGCTGTAGAAGGTCACAAGGTTTGGCTACACAAACTGCTCCCTGACACTGCTGTGGTGTAAATGGTATTCTATGTATCTTCTCTGCTTGGGGTTAATCCCTTTCCGTTTAGGAGCCTCCGGATAACCTCACCTTTCAGCTGTTAATCATCATCACTTTCCATTGTGTCCTTAATAGAGATGAGCGAACCGGTCCCGGTTCGGCTCGAGGCGGTTCGCCGAACGGGGGGTCTGGCTCGAGTTCGGCTCGTCGAACGTTCGACGAACCGAACTCGAGCCCATAGGAAACAATGGCAGGCAATCACAAACACAGTAAAACACCTAGAAAACACCCTGAAAGGTGTCCAAAAGGTGACAAACAACTCACAACATAACACAAACACATGGGAAAGTGACAAGGACATATACTCATGTGAAAACAAAACAGCTGGACAAGGAAAAAGAGGGAGACACACAGATATATGAGTATATGCAAAGAAACATCGATTCCATTATTGTGCAACTTGAGCCCTGCTCATTTTAGGCTTCCAATCTGGATAAATTGCCTGAGCTCGCCACGTACGCCTTGAGGATCTTGTCGTGTCCTGCAGCCAGCGTTCTCTCGGAACCTGTCTTCAGTGCTGCTGGGGGTCTGCTGGCAGATAAGCACACGTGTCTGTCCACTGACAATGTGGACCTGGCTCTCAGAGGACTTTTCTTCCCCTGGGTCAGCCAGGGGAGGCGAAAGGCACGCGTATTTTTGAGAGTGCTTCATGCAAAGCATCTTTTTCTTTGTCAAAAGGGGGGCTCAACCGATGCCAGTCAAGTGGGGTGTGTGTGGCCCAGTTAGTGGCAACGAGGGAGACTGTGGTTGGAGTCCCCTCGCTGTGTCTCTAAAAGAACCAAGATGAACAAGTCATGGCTCTCAGAGGACTTTTCTTCCCCTGGGTCAGCCAGGGGACGGGAAAGGCACGCGTATTTTTGAGAGTGCTTCATGCAAAGCATCTTTTTCTTTTTCAAAAGGGGGCTCAACCGATGCCAGTCAAGTGGGGTGTGTGTGGCCCAGTTAGTGGCAACGAGGGAGACTGTGGTTGGAGTCCCCTCGCTGTGTCTCTAAAAGAACCAAGATGAACAAGTCATGGCTCTCAGAGGACTTTTCTTCCCCTGGGTCAGCCAGGGGACGGGAAAGGCACGCGTATTTTTGAGAGTGCTTCATGCAAAGCATCTTTTTCTTTGTCAAAAGGGGGGGTCAACCGATGCCAGTCAAGTGGGGTGTGTGTGGCCCAGTTAGTGGCAACGAGGGAGACTGTGGTTGGAGTCCCCTCGCTGTGTCTCTAAAAGAACCAAGATGAACAAGTCATGGCTCTCAGAGGACTTTTCTTCCCCTGGGTCAGCCAGGGGACGGGAAAGGCACGCGTATTTTTGAGAGTGCTTCATGCAAAGCATCTTTTTCTTTGTCAAAAGGGGGGGTCAACCGATGCCAGTCAAGTGGGGTGTGTGTGGCCCAGTTAGTGGCAACGAGGGAGACTGTGGTTGGAGTCCCCTCGCTGTGTCTCTAAAAGAACCAAGATGAACAAGTCATGGCTCTCAGAGGACTTTTCTTCCCCTGGGTCAGCCAGGGGACGGGAAAGGCACGCGTATTTTTGAGAGTGCTTCATGCAAAGCATCTTTTTCTTTTTCAAAAGGGGGCTCAACCGATGCCAGTCAAGTGGGGTGTGTGTGGCCCAGTTAGTGGCAACGAGGGAGACTGTGGTTGGAGTCCCCTCGCTGTGTCTCTAAAAGAACCAAGATGAACAAGTCATGGCTCTCAGAGGACTTTTCTTCCCCTGGGTCAGCCAGGGGACGGGAAAGGCACGCGTATTTTTGAGAGTGCTTCATGCAAAGCATCTTTTTCTTTGTCAAAAGGGGGGGTCAACCGATGCCAGTCAAGTGGGGTGTGTGTGGCCCAGTTAGTGGCAACGAGGGAGACTGTGGTTGGAGTCCCCTCGCTGTGTCTCTAAAAGAACCAAGATGAACAAGTCATGGCTCTCAGAGGACTTTTCTTCCCCTGGGTCAGCCAGGGGACGGGAAAGGCACGCGTATTTTTGAGAGTGCTTCATGCAAAGCATCTTTTTCTTTGTCAAAAGGGGGGGTCAACCGATGCCAGTCAAGTGGGGTGTGTGTGGCCCAGTTAGTGGCAACGAGGGAGACTGTGGTTGGAGTCCCCTCGCTGTGTCTCTAAAAGAACCAAGATGAACAAGTCATGGCTCTCAGAGGACTTTTCTTCCCCTGGGTCAGCCAGGGGACGGGAAAGGCACGCGTATTTTTGAGAGTGCTTCATGCAAAGCATCTTTTTCTTTGTCAAAAGGGGGGGTCAACCGATGCCAGTCAAGTGGGGTGTGTGTGGCCCAGTTAGTGTCAACGAGGGAGACTGTGGTTGGAGTCCCCTCGCTGTGTCTCTAAAAGAACCAAGATGAACAAGTCATGGCTCTCAGAGGACTTTTCTTCCCCTGGGTCAGCCAGGGGACGGGAAAGGCACGCGTATTTTTGAGAGTGCTTCATGCAAAGCATCTTTTTCTTTTTCAAAAGGGGGCTCAACCGATGCCAGTCAAGTGGGGTGTGTGTGGCCCAGTTAGTGGCAACGAGGGAGACTGTGGTTGGAGTCCCCTCGCTGTGTCTCTAAAAGAACCAAGATGAACAAGTCATGGCTCTCAGAGGACTTTTCTTCCCCTGGGTCAGCCAGGGGACGGGAAAGGCACGCGTATTTTTGAGAGTGCTTCATGCAAAGCATCTTTTTCTTTTTCAAAAGGGGGCTCAACCGATGCCAGTCAAGTGGGGTGTGTGTGGCCCAGTTAGTGGCAACGAGGGAGACTGTGGTTGGAGTCCCCTCGCTGTGTCTCTAAAAGAACCAAGATGAACAAGTCATGGCTCTCAGAGGACTTTTCTTCCCCTGGGTCAGCCAGGGGACGGGAAAGGCACGCGTATTTTTGAGAGTGCTTCATGCAAAGCATCTTTTTCTTTTTCAAAAGGGGGCTCAACCGATGCCAGTCAAGTGGGGTGTGTGTGGCCCAGTTAGTGGCAACGAGGGAGACTGTGGTTGGAGTCCCCTCGCTGTGTCTCTAAAAGAACCAAGATGAACAAGTCATGGCTCTCAGAGGACTTTTCTTCCCCTGGGTCAGCCAGGGGACGGGAAAGGCACGCGTATTTTTGAGAGTGCTTCATGCAAAGCATCTTTTTCTTTGTCAAAAGGGGGGGTCAACCGATGCCAGTCAAGTGGGGTGTGTGTGGCCCAGTTAGTGGCAACGAGGGAGACTGTGGTTGGAGTCCCCTCGCTGTGTCTCTAAAAGAACCAAGATGAACAAGTCATGGCTCTCAGAGGACTTTTCTTCCCCTGGGTCAGCCAGGGGACGGGAAAGGCACGCGTATTTTTGAGAGTGCTTCATGCAAAGCATCTTTTTCTTTTTCAAAAGGGGGCTCAACCGATGCCAGTCAAGTGGGGTGTGTGTGGCCCAGTTAGTGGCAACGAGGGAGACTGTGGTTGGAGTCCCCTCGCTGTGTCTCTAAAAGAACCAAGATGAACAAGTCATGGCTCTCAGAGGACTTTTCTTCCCCTGGGTCAGCCAGGGGACGGGAAAGGCACGCGTATTTTTGAGAGTGCTTCATGCAAAGCATCTTTTTCTTTTTCAAAAGGGGGCTCAACCGATGCCAGTCAAGTGGGGTGTGTGTGGCCCAGTTAGTGGCAACGAGGGAGACTGTGGTTGGAGTCCCCTCGCTGTGTTTTACATGCTTTTAGAAGGGCATGAAATGGCTTGGAGGTTGACTTTCATCATATGCAAACTGTTGGCTACCAAAATGCTGCCTTTCCAACAACTGTGGTTATAGGCAATGAGGAACATACTGATGAAGATGAGACGCAGATACCCGATTGGGATGACAACTTAAATATTCGGTCAGGGCAAGAAGAAACTCGGTCTGAGGGGTAGGGGAGTGCAAACACAACAATTGATGATTAAGTTCTAGATCACACCTACTGTCAACCCACAGTCAGACACTCGAGGAGGTCAACAGAGGCGGTGGAGGAGGATGCAACCGACGTCGAAGTAACCTGGCGCCTTCCTGGACACAGTCGGAGCACTGGTAGCACGTCTACAACTGCATCCTCAGCCACCACTCTGCCTCTGAGCATTATTCGGGGTGGATCAACAGGTCGCATGGCCTCTAAGCCTTGCCTAGCCAGGTCCTTTTTTGACATAGAAAAAGATCGCCCAAATTATGTGATCTGTAAAATTTGTCATGGTTCTCTTAGTAGAGGTCAAAACCTCAGCAGTTTGACAACTTCTTCCATGAATCGTCACATGAATAAATATCATATGGCCCGATGGGAAGCTCACCGTGCTGCAATGCGGCCTAGCGGAGCGAACCATCCACCGCCTGCCCCTTCCAGTGCATCCGCGCGCTCGTCATCTTCTAGGACTGTGGGGACAGCTGTCACACCTGTTTTTCCACCCACAACTTCCACCACTGTAACCGCAACAGGCAGTTTGCTTGGTAGGTCGTCAGTTGGTTTGGAAGGGGAAACAAGTGAGTGTGTACAGCTCTCTCAGACATCGATAGCACCAACTTTGGATGAAGGCAACATCATGTCTCCGCCTGCACTTTCCTCACAAAGCTGCATTTTTCCAGGGACACCCGACTCAACACCGTCTACACACAGCAGCCAGATCTCTGTCCCTCAGATGTGGTCAAATAAAAGGCCACTTCCTGCGACCCATGACAAAGCGAAGAGGTTGACTCTATCCCTCTGTAAGCTGTTGACTACAGAAATGCTGCCTTTCCGCCTAGTGGACACACAGGATTTTAGAGACCTTATGTCTGTCGCTGTGCCCCAGTACCAGATGCCTAGTCGCCACTACTTCTCTAAGAAAGGTGTGCCCGCGCTACACCAGCATGTCGCACACAACATCACCGCTTCCTTGAGAAACTCTGTGTGTGAACGGGTGCATTTCACCACCGATACTTGGACCAGTAAGCATGGACAGGGACGTTACATGTCGCTGACTGGCCACTGGGTAACTATGGTGATAGATGGTGAAGGGTCTGCTGCACAAGTCTTGCCGTCCCCACGACTTGTGTGTCAATCCTCTGTCTGTCCAAGTTCCGCCACTGCTTCTGCATCCTCCACCTCATCTGGGTCCTCCACCTCCGCCCCAAGCCTGCCTGGTCAGGCCACCAGCGTTCTCACTGCGCAGAAGGAATCACGCACCCCTCATTACTATGCTGGTAGCAGAGCGCAACGGCATCAGGCGGTCTTTAGCTTGACATGTCTTTGAAATAGGAGTCACACAGCGACTGAGTTGTGGGCAGCTCTGGAGACTGATTTTGATAAATGGTTGTCTCCACTCAACCTGCAGCCTGGTAAGGCCGTGTGCGACAATGCTGCAAACCTGGGTGCGGCCCTTCGCCTGGGCAAGGTGACACACGTGCCTTGTATGGCTCACGTGTTTAACCTTGTTGTCCAGCAATTTTTAACACACTATCCCGGCCTAGATGGCCTTCTGACCAGGGCACGGAAACTGTCTGCAGTGCTCACTTCCGCCGTTCAACCGCCGCACCTGAGCGACTTGCATCGCTCCAGAAGTCTTTCGGCCTGCCGGTTCATCGCCTGAAATGCGATGTGGCGACACGCTGGAATTCAACTCTCCACATGTTACAGCGACTGTGGCAGCACCGGCGAGCCCTGGTGCAATACGTCATGATGTATAGCCTGGGCCAACGAGATGCAGAAGTGGGGCAGATCACCCTGATGGAGTGATCTCAGATCAAGGACCTATGCACCCTTCTGCACAGTTTCGACATGGCGACGAATATGTTTAGCGCTGACAATGCCATTATCAGCATGACGATTACAGTCATTTACATGCTGGAGCACACGCTAAACACTATTCGTAGTCAGGGGGTGGGACAACAGGAAGGGGAGGAACTACAGGAGGATTCATATGCGCAAGACACAACAACATCACCAAGGTCCAGACGTTCATCATCACCAACGCGGCAGGCATGGGACCATGGGGGACAGGGATCAACAAGGGCGCATGGTAGCAGGTGAGATGTTGAGGAAGGTGCAGGAGGACATGAAGATATGGAGGACGAACTGTCCATGGACATGGAAGACTCAGCAGATGAGGGGGACCTTGGTCAAATTTCAGTTGAAAGAGGTTGGGGGGAGATGACAGAGGAAGAAAGAACGGTTAGCACCTCTATGCCACAAAGACAGCGTGGACTTGGTGCGCATGGCTGCGCAAGACACATGAGTGCCTTCTTGTTGCACTACCTCCAACATGACCCTCGTATTGTCAAAATTAGAAGTGATGATGACTACTGGCTTGCCACACTATTAGATCCCCGGGACAAGTCCAAATTTTGTGACATAATTCCACCCATAGAAAGGGACGCACGTATGCAGGAGTATCAGCAGAAGCTGTTACTCGATCTTAGCTCGGCTTTTCCACCAAACAACCGTGCAGGTGAAGGGAGTGATTCTCCCAGTTGTAACTTGACAAACATGGGACGGCCTCGTCATCTTCAACAGTCTACCCGTACCAGTAGGACCGTATCTGGTGCTGGTAACAGCAATTTTATGGAATCTTTTCATAATTTTTTTAGACCCTCCTTTGCAAGGCCACCAGAGACAACAAGTCTGACACATAGTCAACGGATGGAGAGGATGATACAGGAGTATCTCCAAATGAACATCGATGCAATGACTTTGCAAATGGAGCCTTGCTCCTTTTGTGCTTCAAATCTAGAAAAATGTCAAGAGCTCTCCAGTTACGCCTCGAAGATTTTGTCGTGTCCAGCTGCCAGCGTTGTCTCTGAACGTGTCTTCAGTGCTGCTGGGTGTGTGCTGACAGATAAGCGCACGCGTCTGTCCAGTGACAATGTGGACAGACTGACGTTCATCAAAATGAACAAGTCATGGATCCAGAAGGAATTTACTACCCCTGTGTCATCCTGGGGAGAGTAAATGCTTGTGGATTTGGAATGTGCTTGATGCAAATCAAAACATCCTGTTTGCAACTAGGGCACAAGTGCTGCCACTGATAAGGTGTCTGTGTGGGGCCCAATTTTTGGAAAAAAAGGGAGACTCCGCTTGGAGTAACCCTTGCTTGCTGTGTTTTTTAAAAATGATACAAGATGAACAGATCTGAAGGCAAGATGAAGCCAACATCATGTCTCCGCCTGCACTTTTCTCACAAACCTGCATTTTTCCAGGGACACCCTACTCAACACCGTCTACAGACAGCAGCCAGATCTCTGTCCCTCAGATGTGGTCAAATAAAAGGCCACTTACTGCGAGCCATGACAAAGCTAAGTGGTTGACTCTATCCCTCTGTAAGCTGTTGGCTACCGAAATGCTGCCTTTACGCGTAGTGGACACACAGGATTTTACAGACCTTATGTCTGTCGCTGTGCCCCAGTACCAGATGCCCAATCACCACTGCTTCTCCAAGAAAAGCATGCCCGCGCTACACCGGCATGTCGCACACAACATCACCACTTCCTTGAGAAAATCTGTGTGCGACAGGGTGCATTTCAACACAGATACTTGGACCAGTAAGCATAGACAGGGTCATTACATGTCACTGACTGGGCACTGGCAAACTATGGTGAGAGATGGAGAAGGGTCTGCTGTACAAGTCTTGCCGTCCCCACGAGTTGTTTCAATCCTTGTTCTGTATGTAGAAGTTAATACACTGCTTCTGCCTCTTCAACCTCGTGTGGGTCCTCTACCTTTGCGCAAACCCTGTGTGGTCAGGCCACCCTTCCTTGCAACTGCGCACAAGGACTACCACACACCTCCTTACTATGCTGGCAGCAGAGCTCAATGCCATCAGGCGGTCAAAGTTTTACTTTGAAATGTATGGGAAATGTGAGTCACACCGCTATTACAGAGAATAGTAGTCAGGCAGGGTCAAAACATTAATTGAGGAACAGGAACAGAATGGGACGGCCAGGACTTAATCAGAAAACAAGCAGAGGTGAAATGCGTATCGGCCAACAAGGTACATAAACAGCAAGCAGGAAAAGTAGTCAGGTAACAAGCACACAAAATCATAAAACTGAACTGGGGGTAAAATTAACCAGAGGTTCATAGCTATGTCTGGCAGTGGTCTGCAGACAGGATGGGCATAAAAAAGGGTGTGGTGTCTTCCCATTGGTTGTAGCTGAATGATGGTATTTCATCTGTGAGATACCCACCAGCTACATTCAGCCAGAGATTCTGCATCTGTCAAGGTAATGCAGCCCAGTGGGTGAGCATAACCTGCGTCCACCTGCGCCGCTGGCATCGACTACTCTCCCATCATCAGCACTATTCATGAAAGGAACACGTTGTCACCTGGCGACCGGAGTACAAATTGACGGAGCGGACTCCGTTGGTGACTTAACAGCCGTGTGCGGCAATGATGCAAACCTGGCTGCGGGCCATCCTCAGGGCAATGTGACACACGTGCCTTTTATGGCTCACGTGTTGATCCGAATTCTCCAGCAATTTTTAAAACACCATCACGGCCTACATGGCCTTGTGCAGCGGGCACGCTCGCTATGTGCTCACTTCCATCGTGCGCACACAGCAGCTCAACAACTTTCATCACTCCGGAAGTCTTAGGGTCTGGCAGTTAAACGCCGGAAATGCGATGTTCCGACACGCAGGAATTGGAATCTGCACATGTTGCAGCGTGTGTGGCAGCACCGCAGAGCCCTGCTGAAATACGGTAAGACATATAGCCTGGGATAAGTTGATCCAGAGGTGGTGCAGATCACGCTGCTGGAGTGGTGTCAGATCAAGGACCTATGCACCCTGCTACACAGTTTTGAAATGTCGACGAAGATGTTTAGCACTGGCAATGTCATTCTCAGCGTGACAATTCTGGTCATCTACATGATGGAGCACACTGTAATTATTATTCGGAGTCAGGTGTTGGGACAAGAGGAAGGGGAGGAAGTACAGGAGGAGTCATATGCGGAAGGGATAACAAGATCTACGAGGTCCAGATGGTCAGCGGCACCTATGCGGCAGTCATGGTGAGGGAGAGGGATTAACAAGGGCGCATAGTATCAGCAAAAAGTGTTGAGGAAGGTGCAGGAGCCCATGAAGAAATGGAGGACGAACTGGCGATGGGCATGGAAGACTCAGCAGATGAGTGAGAGCTTGCTCACATTTCGGTTGTGCGAGGTTGTGGGTAGAGGGCAGAGGAAGGATGCACGATTCTCACCTCTCTGCCACCAACACACCAAGGACTTGGTCCTCCTGGATGCACAAGACACATGAGCGCCTTCTTGCTGCACTACCTACATGACCCTCGGATTGTATGAATTTGAAGTAATCCTGAATACTGGGTTGCCACACTGTTAGATCCCCGGTACAAGACAAAATTTGGCGAACTAATTCCTGCCATAGAAATAGACGCACGTATACAGGAGTATCTGCAGAATGTGGTACGCAATCTTAGATCTACTTTTCCACTAAACACCAGTGCTGCACAGAGTGAATCTCAACACTTTGTCATGGATAGGAGGAAATGGTCTTTTACTTGTCCACATCGGAGGGACCGAGGGATGGCTGCTGTGCTGAGATGGCGTTGAGTACGGTGTCCCTGCACAGTTGCACTTTTGGTCATATCCCAAAATGAGTTGAAAAAGGACAGATGCTGTTGGAAAGGGGAACAGGTGTGTTGGAAAGGGGAAAAAAATTTTGGTCCGTGGATTTGGTGGTTAAACAACTGTAACATTTGCTGAAGAAACAACATCTGTTACAGTGGGACTGGCAGATTTGGATAAAGTGGTATATAATCTGTGACCGCTATATAACAAAAATTAATAAGAAAAGAAAGAGAAAGGTATATATCACCTTCAGCAGTCAGTGTCCACCGTGCTCCCAGTTGGAAAAGGAGAGGTTGGCAACTTGAAGGTTTGGTGGAGGATACAGAGCTGTGTGGCTATGAAACTAATAGTAGCCTGAACCGAGTTAGACGCCATTCGGATCTGGAGACTGTGAGCCCTGTTAGCGTCACAGGGTCCACATGCCCACCCAGCCCAGGAACTCCCTGTTAACAACACAGGGGCCATTGAGTACGCTGACCGTGTGCGTAGGGGCCACACCTGTGGACAGCAGGCGCATCAGCAGCAGCAGGCCTGTTAATGCCACTGGGCTGCACAAGCAGGACTGTTAGGACAGGAGCTGGTCTTAACCGTTCTGCGTTACCAACTGTGGTGGTGGCCTGCATCCACCACCCTATCCCTGCCTACCTCTGGCCTAAAGCCGCAATGGGTTCAACACATGGAGGTGTGCTCTTTCGGAGCATAATAGAAGACTGCGCACCTCCTTGTTGGCTCCAGCCCCTTTTATAACCTGGGTCCGCCCCAAACCAGGGTGAACCACAATGCACCTCCTGGAGACAAAAGCAGAGTGACACGTCATGAGTGGCATAACTAGCGTCCTATTTGGAAACGCAACTTCAATGATGACCTCATGGCTGCCATGACCCAAACACCTCACCAGTCATCGTCTGACCATCAATAATGCGGTGACAAGTCATAGGTGTGGGCCTCTGCAAGCCATTTGGGAGGACACCTGATGCCCTGTGGTCTATATGGGACCCCCACATCAGGGCCAGGGCCAAAGAGTTCATTACCGGACCTAGTCTCTGATGCAGGAAGTGCCTGAGCATGCTCAGTAGCATGAAATACAGTCTCTGAAAAAAGACTATCAGCTTTAGCATGGTGTCTAGGCACAAAACAGGACTTAGACCCGGCACAGAATGCAAGCACCTGTGCAAAGAGGCTTTTCACACTTAGTGTGGGAGCATGCGCTGTATCCCGAAATGAAGACTTAGCGTCAGGAATGGCACAGTCAGGCTGAGCATACTCACTAGGCGAAACACTGTAATTATGCTGCAGCTGGGGTACATCGGCACACGCATGCGCACTAGCTGCCTCTCCACACTTAGACGTGGAGGGGAAATTTGTCTTGGAGATGCTGTCTATGAACAGAAGGAAAAGCTAAAGGAAGCCTGACTTTCTATCCCTCCGAATTATGAAATGCAGCAATGAATTCCATGAGTTTGCTATAACATTAGCGTAGCTAAATGTGCATGAGGGTGTGATGTAGAGGTGCTAGAAATAGCTTGTCACCAGTGGGGCACTAATGGAATACAACAGCCAGTTCTATGATGCCACAAAATGGCAGTATTTTGTGCTATCATTATAGCTTATTAAAAACAGAGCACGAGGTTGTCATGCAGAGGTGCTGCACATAGATTTGCAGTAGTGTGAATAGACAAAAGTACAATAGCCACGTTTAGGATACAACTAGGTACAGTGAGTGTTTGCTAGTATAATGGCTGAGTTTAAAAAAGTTTGAGTGTGCAATGCAGGCAGACGTGCTGCAAATAACGTTCCAATACTGTGAATTGACAAAAGTACAATAGCCACGTTTAGGATACAACTAGGTACACTGAGTGTTTGCTACTATAAATGGCTGAGTTTAAAAAAGTTTGAGTGTGCAATGCAGGCAGACGTGCTGCAAATAACGTTCCAATACTGTGAATTGACAAAAGTACAATAGCCACGTTTAGGATACAACTAGGTACACTGAGTGTTTGCTAGTATAATGGCTGAGTTTAAAAAAGTTAGAGTGTGCAATGCAGGCAGACGTGCTGCAAATATCGTTCCAATACTGTGAATAGACAAAAGTACAATAGCCACGTTTAGGATACAACTAGGTACACTGAGTGTTTGCTACTATAAATGGCTGAGTTTAAAAAAGTTAGAGTGTGCAATGCAGGCAGACGTGCTGCAAATATCGTTCCAATACTGTGAATAGACAAAAGTACAATAGCCACGTTTAGGATACAACTAGGTACACTGAGTGTTTGCTACTATAAATGGCTGAGTTTAAAAAAGTTTGAGTGTGCAATGCAGGCAGACGTGCTGCAAATAACGTTCCAATACTGTGAATTGACAAAAGTACAATAGCCACGTTTAGGATACAACTAGGTACACTGAGTGTTTGCTAGTATAATGGCTGAGTTTAAAAAAGTTAGAGTGTGCAATGCAGGCAGACGTGCTGCAAATAACGTTCCAATACTGTGAATAGACAAAAGTACAATAGCCACGTTTAGGATACAACTAGGTACACTGAGTGTTTGCTACTATAAATGGCTGAGTTTAAAAAAGTTTGAGTGTGCAATGCAGGCAGACGTGCTGCAAATAACGTTCCAATACTGTGAATTGACAAAAGTACAATAGCCACGTTTAGGATACAACTAGGTACAGTGAGTGTTTGCTAGTATAATGGCTGAGTTTAAAAAAGTTTGAGTGTGCAATGCAGGCAGACGTGCTGCAAATAACGTTCCAATACTGTGAATTGACAAAAGTACAATAGCCACGTTTAGGATACAACTAGGTACAGTGAGTGTTTGCTAGTATAATGGCTGAGTTTAAAAAAGTTTGAGTGTGCAATGCAGGCAGACGTGCTGCAAATAACGTTCCAATACTGTGAATTGACAAAAGTACAATAGCCACGTTTAGGATACAACTAGGTACAGTGAGTGTTTGCTAGTATAATGGCTGAGTTTAAAAAAGTTAGAGTGTGCAATGCAGGCAGACGTGCTGCAAATATCGTTCCAATACTGTGAATAGACAAAAGTAAAATAGCCACGTTTAGGATACAACTAGGTACACTGAGTGTTTGCTAGTATAATGGCTGAGTTTAAAAAAGTTAGAGTGTGCAATGCAGGCAGACGTGCTGCAAATAACGTTCCAATACTGTGAATAGACAAAAGTACAATAGCCACGTTTAGGATACAACTAGGTACACTGAGTGTTTGCTACTATAAATGGCTGAGTTTAAAAAAGTTTGAGTGTGCAATGCAGGCAGACGTGCTGCAAATAACGTTCCAATACTGTGAATTGACAAAAGTACAATAGCCACGTTTAGGATACAACTAGGTACACTGAGTGTTTGCTACTATAAATGGCTGAGTTTAAAAAAGTTTGAGTGTGCAATGCAGGCAGACGTGCTGCAAATAACGTTCCAATACTGTGAATTGACAAAAGTACAATAGCCACGTTTAGGATACAACTAGGTACACTGAGTGTTTGCTAGTATAATGGCTGAGTTTAAAAAAGTTAGAGTGTGCAATGCAGGCAGACGTGCTGCAAATATCGTTCCAATACTGTGAATAGACAAAAGTACAATAGCCACGTTTAGGATACAACTAGGTACACTGAGTGTTTGCTACTATAAATGGCTGAGTTTAAAAAAGTTAGAGTGTGCAATGCAGGCAGACGTGCTGCAAATATCGTTCCAATACTGTGAATAGACAAAAGTACAATAGCCACGTTTAGGATACAACTAGGTACACTGAGTGTTTGCTAGTATAATGGCTTAGTAACAATGAGTTGTAGTGTGCAATGCAGACAGACGTGCTCTGCAAATGTCTTTGCACTAGTGGGACTATAGCAAAGTCCAATAGCCACGTTTAGGATGCCACTAGGTACACTGAGTGTTTGCTAGTAAAATTGCTTAGTTTAAAAAAGTTGGAGTGTGCAATGCAGGCAGATGTGCTCTGCTAATATCTTTGCACTAGTGGGACTATAGCAAAGTCCAATAGCCACGTATAGGATGCCACTAGGTACACTGAGTGTTTGCTAGTATAATGGCTTAGTTAAAATGAGTTTGAGTGTGCAATGCAGGCAGACGCGCTATGCAAATGTCTTTGCACTAGTGGGACTATAGCAAAGTCCAATAGCCACGTATAGGATGCCACTAGGTACACTGAGTGTTTGCTAGTATAATGGCTTGGTTTTAATGAGTTGGAGTGTGCAATGCAGGCAGACGCGCTCTGCAAATGTCTTTGCACTAGTGGGACTATAGCAAAGTCCAATAGCCACGTATAGGATGCCACTAGGTACACTGAGTGTTTGCTAGTATAATGGCTTGGTTAGAATGAGTTGTAGTGTGCAATGCAGGCAGATGTGCTCTGCTAATGTCTTTGCACTAGTGGGACTATAGCAAAGTCCAATAGCCACGTATAGGATGCCACTAGGTACACTGAGTGTTTGCTAGTATAATGGCTGAGTTTAAAAAAGTTAGAGTGTGCAATGCAGGCAGACGTGCTGCAAATATCGTTCCAATACTGTGAATAGACAAAAGTACAATAGCCACGTTTAGGATACAACTAGGTACACTGAGTGTTTGCTACTATAAATGGCTGAGTTTAAAAAAGTTTGAGTGTGCAATGCAGGCAGACGTGCTGCAAATAACGTTCCAATACTGTGAATAGACAAAAGTACAATAGCCACGTTTAGGATACAACTAGGTACACTGAGTGTTTGCTAGTATAATGGCTTAGTAACAATGAGTTGTAGTGTGCAATGCAGGCAGACGTGCTCTGCAAATGTCTTTGCACTAGTGGGACTATAGCAAAGTCCAATAGCCACGTTTAGGATGCCACTAGGTACACTGAGTGTTTGCTAGTAAAATTGCTTAGTTTAAAAAAGTTGGAGTGTGCAATGCAGGCAGATGTGCTCTGCTAATATCTTTGCACTAGTGGGACTATAGCAAAGTCCAATAGCCACGTATAGGATGCCACTAGGTACACTGAGTGTTTGCTAGTATAATGGCTTAGTTAAAATGAGTTTGAGTGTGCAATGCAGGCAGACGCGCTATGCAAATGTCTTTGCACTAGTGGGACTATAGCAAAGTCCAATAGCCACGTATAGGATGCCACTAGGTACACTGAGTGTTTGCTAGTATAATGGCTTGGTTAGAATGAGTTGTAGTGTGCAATGCAGGCAGATGTGCTCTGCTAATGTCTTTGCACTAGTGGGACTATAGCAAAGTCCAATAGCCACGTATAGGATGCCACTAGGTACACTGAGTGTTTGCTAGTATAATGGCTTAGTTAAAATGAGTTTGAGTGTGCAATGCAGGCAGACGCGCTATGCAAATGTCTTTGCACTAGTGGGACTATAGCAAAGTCCAATAGCCACGTATAGGATGCCACTAGGTACACTGAGTGTTTGCTAGTATAATGGCTTGGTTAGAATGAGTTGTAGTGTGCAATGCAGGCAGATGTGCTCTGCTAATGTCTTTGCACTAGTGGGACTATAGCAAAGTCCAATAGCCACGTATAGGATGCCACTAGGTACACTGAGTGTTTGCTAGTATAATGGCTTAGTTAAAATGAGTTTGAGTGTGCAATGCCGGCAGACGCGCTATGCAAATGTCTTTGCACTAGTGGGACTATAGCAAAGTCCAATAGCCACGTATAGGATGCCACTAGGTACACTGAGTGTTTGCTAGTATAATGGCTTGGTTTTAATGAGTTGGAGTGTGCAATGCAGGCAGACGCGCTCTGCAAATGTCTTTGCACTAGTGGGACTATAGCAAAGTCCAATAGCCACGTATAGGATGCCACTAGGTACACTGAGTGTTTGCTAGTATAATGGCTTGGTTAGAATGAGTTGTAGTGTGCAATGCAGGCAGACGCGCTCTGCAAATGTCTTTGCACTAGTGGGACTATAGCAAAGTCCAATAGCCACGTATAGGATGCCACTAGGTACACTGAGTGTTTGCTAGTATAATGGCTTAGTTATCAGTTGGAGTGTGCAGAGGACAAGAGGGTACAGTGGCAGGATTGTGGTGCTCTGGGTAGAGGAATGGAAGACTGCCTTTCTATTCCCTCCTAATGGTGAAATGCAGGTAGGAAATCCCTGACCTGGGCTACACAGACGCTGTTGCTGTTTGCAGGACCTGTCACCTATGGCTCTCTGACCCTGCCGGTTGGAGCCCTTAAAAGGACTGCTATAAAGTGCTCTCCCTAAGCTGTCTAACGCTGTGTATGCAGCGCATACAGCTGTATCGGCTATAGGACTCAGGAAGACGGAGCTGCGACAGTGATGTCTGACACCAAAGACGCAGAAGGCAGATAATGGCGTCCGTGAAGAAAATGTCCGGTTTTATAATGCAGGGACATGTGACATGCAGATCCTATCACACATGCCGTTGCTTCTCTGGCTCAAAGTCCACTTAGCTGTGTGTGTGTCTGGGATTGGCTGACATGCTGGCCCGCCCCACAAGACGCGCGCGCTTAGGGAAGGAAGACAAGAAAAAAAAAAAAAAAAAATGGCGATCGCCATTATAGAAACAGCAGTGATCTGAAGGCGCTGTTCACGCACACTATACACTGAAATGTGATAATAGTTTGATTCACAGAGTGACTTACACTATTACAGCAGAAACCAAGCTATGATTTAGCTGTTTTTTGGCTGCTAGAACCGTTCTCGAACGTTTCTAGAACTACCGAGCTTTTGCAAAAAGCTCGAGTTCTAGTTCGATCTAGAACATGCCCCAAAATCACTCGAGCCGCGAACTGGAGAACCACGAACCACGAACCGCGCTCAACTCTAGTCCTTAAACACCAACATTTCCCCTTGGTGTTTGCTGGTGATAGAGTTATATTCCTATACAGGCCTTGCATGCAAGCAGTCAGCTTGTATTCATCTGAAGAAACATTGTTTGTCACAGTACCTCTCCCAGAGTCATCCTGGAGATAAGTTGTTCGTATACTGTAGTGCTGCATCCCTGCACTCCATGCTCTCCCCTCTTACAGGGACATGCTGTCACTCACTGCCGCTGCAGGCTCCCTCTATGCTCCCCAGCGTCCCTGTGCTCTTCGCCAGTGTCCCTCCTTCCCCCTCCCGGAGTCTGTGCATGCGCCATGGTCCATCCATGAACACTCCTACGGAGTTCACACGCGCCGCTGCCCCTCTCTTAAAGGGCTAGCACGCCACACCTAGGAAGTGCCTCTCAGCCTATCACTGAAAGGCACTGGGTATATAAGGCACGCTCCCACTAGGGGAGGTGCCTGTTCAACATCATTAGTTTAGTCAGTTGACTTCTATCTAGTTAATTGTCAATTCACTCGTCCCGTCCTGTCCTGCCCATCCTGTACCTGGTCCCTGCCGTCCTGTCGGCACCTTTGTTCAGTCCTGTTTCTGTTTGTACCTGTTGCCAGCCCATCCTGCCTATTGGCTCCTGGTTCCAGTCCTGTTCCTGCCTGTACCTGGTCCCAGCCCGTCCTGCTTGTTCGCACCTGTTTCCAGTCCTGTCCCTGTCTGTACCTGGTACCAGACCATCCTGCCTGTTGTTGGCACCTGGTAACAGTCCTGTCCTGCCTGTATCTGTTACCCCATCTTGCCTTGCTGGTACTAGAGACTCTGCCTAACCGTCCTGGCCATGCCATCTGCTTTGCTAGTGACTTTGCCTGTCTGTCCTGCCCTGGTGGTGCAACAGACTCTACCTGTCTGTGCTGTTTGCTTTGAGCCACCCTGGTGGTCCCTGTCAGCTTCTGTGTCCACCTCTGTCCTTGGGGTCAGTTGCCACAGTCCCGGTCCTCTACCCAATGTAAGGGTAGGCCAAGGGTCTCGGTGGTCCAGTGGGTCCACTTTCGCTAGCCGCAGTACCATCCCTGGCGGCGTTATATATACTTTCCCCTGTGTGTTGCCTGTGTGTTCTTTAGAACTTAGTGGCGTTGACTAAGCGCTCACCTCATCTGTTCCTTACCTAGGGCCTAGTTCAAGGCCAGCCAGGGCCAGGTATTCTGCTCGGTGCTTAGGTGCGGAACCTATCTAGAGTTATAACGAGAGCCAGGGGTCAGCAGTAGGTTTGGTCAGGGGTCACCATCTCCCCTTTCCTTAGACACAGGCTTTCGTTTCCCTGTCACCATTCATGTAGTACTTCCCAATACCTTGTGTGACAGTTTCTTTAGAGTCTTCTCTGGGGACATTTGCACTTTCATACCTCCCAGATACTGCCAATCACACAGTCTGAGACTACAAGACTGGGAGGGAAAAGTCCCTAGTGAAGACACTGACAAAATGCCCAGGTGAACTGCAAAGTAGAGATTTCACATACTGTGCTACAAAAGCAACATGTGAATATCATGGCAATGGAGCGAAGCTGTGCAAAATGGAAAACCATGGCAGAAACAGGGGAGCTGGAGGATTTTTGAAAAGGTAAAAGGTCCTCTTTAGAAGATCTGCCGCTAACGACACGGTGCAGATACCACAGAACACAACAGGGATCTCGTGGAGTCCATACCTCAACAGGCCGTTCTAATAGTTTAGATGAGCCACATTAAATTGTAATATTTCTTCTATAATGCACCACATCATGTTATGCTCCATAGACTAGAATAGCATGGAGACGGTGAATCTACCTGAAAGCTGACCGAAAGGCAGCATAATGCCATATAAAATAAGAAATCAGTGCAACAAAGTATTAGCATATGACAATGCCCAGGAGGCAATGAGAATAAGCCGCCATACAACCCCTCCCCACCCGATTACTCCAAATACGCTCGCTCGTTATCAGTAGTGAACAAGTAGCAACTGAAAGCCTTTCAGATACGGTACATTGCTCGGAGTTGTTAGGCCCTCGTAAGGGCAATGCGGCTTCTCAACTGGCGGAAAGGTTAATTGCTTCCCGAACCTACAGCAGATTCATCAGCAGTCAGCAATGAGCTGCGTACGCGGCTGCAAAAGAAAGCACGTCAGCGGTTATCACACTGCATGCAATAGGGACCGCACTCAAGGAAGAAGAAAGACAGGGGTAAGAGCCAAAAAAACATGTGAAGTTCTGCGCAAGATACAATCACCAGGAAGAACTGTAGAATGAGGAGGAATCCTGTGCTAGAAAATAGAAATATATATACTGTATCACTATACAGTCCCATAAGGGTGCTTTACACGCTGCAACATCGCTAGCATCGGCTAGCGATGTCGAGCGCGATAGCACCCGCCCCCGTCATACATGCGATATTGTGTGATCGCTGCCGTAGCGAACATTATAGCTACGGCAGCATCACACGCACATACAGTTAGGTCCAGAAATATTTGGACAGTGACACAAGTTTTGTTATTTTAGCTGTTTACAAAAACATGTTCAGAAATACAATTATATATATAATATGGGCTGAAAGTGCACACTCCCAGCTGCAATATGAGAGTTTTCACATCCAAATCGGAGAAAGGGTTTAGGAATCATAGCTCTGTAATGCATAGCCTCCTCTTTTTCAAGGGACCAAAAGTAATTGGACAAGGGACTCTAAGGGCTGCAATTAACTCTGAAGGCGTCTCCCTCGTTAACCTGTAATCAATGAAGTAGTTAAAAGGTCTGGGGTTGATTACAGGTGTGTGGTTTTGCATTTGGAAGCTGTTGCTGTGACCAGACAACATTCGGTCTAAGGAACTCTCAATTGAGGTGAAGCAGAACATCCTGAGGCTGAAAAAAAAGAAAAAAATCCATCAGAGAGATAGCAGACATGCTTGGAGTAGCAAAATCAACAGTCGGGTACATTCTGAGAAAAAAGGAATTGACTGGTGAGCTTGGGAACTCAAAAAGGCCTGGGCGTCCACGGATGACAACAGTGGTGGATGATCGCCGCATACTTTCTTTGATGAAGAAGAACCCATTCACAACATCAACTGAAGTCCAGAACACTCTCAGTGAAGTAGATGTATCTGTCTCTAAGTCAACAGTAAAGAGAAGACTCCATGAAAGTAAATACAAAGGGTTCACATCTAGATGCAAACCATTCATCAATTCCAAAAATAGACAGGCCAGAGTTAAATTTGCTGAAAAACACCTTATGAAGCCAGCTCAGTTCTGGAAAAGTATTCTATGGACAGATGAGACAAAGATCAACCTGTACCAGAATGATGGGAAGAAAAAAGTTTGGAGAAGAAAGGGAACGGCACATGATCCAAGGCACACCACATCCTCTGTAAAACATGGTGGAGGCAACGTGATGGCATGGGCATGCATGGCTTTCAATGGCACTGGGTCACTTGTGTTTATTGATGACATAACAGCAGACAAGAGTAGCCGGATGAATTCTGAAGTGTACCGGGATATACTTTCAGCCCAGATTCAGCCAAATGCCGCAAAGTTGATCGGACGGCGCTTCATAGTACAGATGGACAATGACCCCAAGCATACAGCCAAAGCTACCCAGGAGTTCATGAGTGCAAAAAAGTGGAACATTCTGCAATGGCCAAGTCAATCACCAGATCTTAACCCAATTGAGCATGCATTTCACTTGCTCAAATCCAGACTTAAGACGGAAAGACCCACAAACAAGCAAGACCTGAAGGCTGCGGCTGTAAAGGCCTGGCAAAGCATTAAGAAGGAGGAAACCCAGCGTTTGGTGATGTCCATGGGTTCCAGACTTAAGGCAGTGATTGCCTCCAAAGGATTCGCAACAAAATATTGAAAATAAAAAATTTTTTTTTGGGTTTGGTTTATTTGTCCAATTACTTTTGACCTCCTAAAATGTGGAGTGTTTGTAAAGAAATGTGTACAATTCCTACAATTTCTATCAGATATTTTTGTTCAAACCTTCAAATTAAACGTTACAATCTGCACTTGAATTCTGTTGTAGAGGTTTCATTTCAAATCCAATGTGGTGGCATGCAGAGCCCAACTCGCGAAAATTGTGTCACTGTCCAAATATTTCTGGACCTAACTGTACATGGTCAGCGACGTCGCTCTGGCCGGCGATCGGGAATGTACTTAGGGCGCACACACGGGCCCTCCTCTTAAAAGGCTGCCATGCCATTTCCCGGACACGGGAGAGGCACTAGGTATTTAAGGCACCCTCCCATTCAGGGAGGTGCCTGTGCAACATCCTTAGTTAGTCAGTCTTCCAGTCTTCTAGCTAGTTGTCAGATCCCGTGCTCCTGTCCCATTACTGTCACCTGTACCTGTGTCCACCTTCCATTACCTGTCTGTCCCTGCCATGCCACTGGTACCTACATGCACCTGTATGCATACATGAGTCAGTTGCCACAGTCCCGGTCACTGCCCTGGGACTGGTACCTGGCGTCCGCCTCGCGGTAGGCACTTAGTTAAGCCCCTCCCACTAAAGGGTAAGGCAAGGTTCGCCCTGAGGTCCAGAGGGTCCACTCCCGCTTGCTGCATCAGGCACACAAGCGGTGAGCATTACAATAGTATTGTGTGGGGGCCTGCGGGGATCTATTATGTAGTTTGTGGGAAGCTGTGGGATTCATTATACTGCGTGTAGGGGCAGTGGTGTCTCCAATATAGTGTGGGGAGCTGTGGGTTCCATTATGCTGTTTATCGGGGGCTGTGAGGTCCATCATACCGTAAGAGGAGTTGTGGAGTCCATCATACTGTGTGGGGAGCTGTGGGTTCCGTCATACTATGGGTACTGGTCTTTGGGGTCTCCAGTATACTGTGTTAGGAACTATTGGCTCCAAAATACTGCTTGTGGAAGGCTGTAGGTCCTTCATACTGTGTAGGGGGCTGTAGGGTCTCCATTTTACCTTGTGGGGAGCTGTGAGGTCCATCATACTGTGTGTAAGGTCAGTGGCGTCTCCATTATACTGTGTGTGTGGACTGTGGGGGTGACCAATGCATGGTAGTGCTCGCTCATCACTTGTTATGTGTATTATGCATCGGGATCTTGTGGTGGCCAGAGAGACATGAAATCCCCCTGTCCGGCAGATTCTGGTGGCACAACCTGAATTATGCACCACCCTAGGGCTCTTCACCCTGAACAGCGCCGGTTCCAAGGGAGCAACAAACCTCTCCCCTCAGCAACCATGTTACTCCTACGTCCCACAGGATCTACCGGTAAACCAGCTCCTCCACTGGTCGTCTCCTGCTTCTTCCAATCTGCCCGGTCCTAACTGTGGAAGCTCTGAAAAACTCTCCATAATGACCGTGTTGTTCTGAGTCTCAGACTATTCTGAGGTAAAAGTATGTGTGTTCCTCACTTCTCTCATGCTGCCCCCACCTTCCTGATGACTCACTGGTGCTGGGGAAGTGCTGTTGCTATCATGACCACCCCTAGCCCAGTTCCAGTGGGAAAGCACCTGGCTGTGTGTGTGTTGTGTAAGTGAATACCAGTGGTTAACCTCTTCCTTACCCGGGATGAGTACTATACCTTAAGTGGGATGCAATATCCTGTGGCGACTGAGCCTCAGGGGCGCCACACTCGCTCATCACTAGTTACGAGTACTGAGCACCCGAGCATGGTAGTGTCGCTCATCACTAGTCATAATCTGTTTCTATCATTCCCCCCTTTTATAGCCTCCAGGAACCTTGGAGAAGGGATACAGACACTTTTTCTCATTGTTATCACCTATCTTACCAATCACCGGCTGTTACTGTAATCTCCCCCCTTCACGACTTTCAGTGATCCCAGGGCAGCTACAACCCATGTCAGACAGGCAGGGAATATATACAGGATGAAACTATACAGGGAAGTCTCCACCTTTTGATGGAGGTAATTTTTAACCTTGTGGTCGGTTGGGTACTTGAGAAGGACTGCGGAATGAATCAGAAGGTATTTTTACATTTCCAAAATCTTTAGGGAGATGAAAGTGGCTGTATTGTCAGAAATCACAAGCAGTGACGCTCAAAGGAGACGACCGGGACTTTGTCATTGGCTTTCAAAGTGCAAAAATAGTGTCTGACGCCATTAAATCTTAGGAGACCCCTGTGATAGCGTAAATGCCCAACATCAGAACTGCATTCCCTTGATGTTTCAAGTCAAACCAGGACATTCTTGGCAAGAAAAACTGTATTTAGAAATCACAAGATGTCAAACCAACTTTCAGGTCAGACGTAACAGATCTGAGTGGGTTAAAGACCCTGGTTCTTTTGGGTAATGTGATCAACAGTTTAGGCTAAATTAAGATGTTTTGAAAGTCAGAGACGAGAAGACAGAGACTACTTAATACCATCTCTGCCTCCCTGATTGCTGGTTTAGTGCGATGTATACAGTTGATGAAGCAGGAATAATGCTTCTGTCGCGCCCTGGGGCAGCCGAGCTGCTCGGATCCGGGCGGTCCGTGGCTCGAGGGGTCCTGGACCCGGAGGCACCATGGAACAGTTTTAAATAAAAAATTAAAAGAAAAAGAAAGTCCGACTATGCCACCCGTGGTTTGCGGCCAGGGATGGTAGGGCCGCCACTGCGGGTTCCCACTGGGGATGATGGATGGGGGCAGATTGGATGGTGGAGCCCTCCACGAGCAGGGTTTTTTTCCCAGGGATAGGTGAAGGGTTAATGTAGAGGCACAGCGCAATGAAGCAGTCCAGAGAGAGAGGGCAGTTTGATGGTTTTTACTCACTTGATTCACGCCCTGAGGACGTGCTGGATCCCAGGTGCGCCCATGTCCCTAATGGCTGTGCCAGCCGAACTGCTGCCACTCAACCACCGATGCACTCTGGTGTTTGTGGCTCCTCCTTGGCGTGGAGCACTTGGAGGTCCTCCTGGTGTCTGGGTCCTGCCGCAGGCAGCTTGGACTATTTAAGGGCATTTCTCCCGGTCCCCTCTTTGCTGCTGATGCCTCGGACTTTAGTGGTGGCAGAGGAGTCCTAGAAACCCACCCGCCTGGCAAAGTTAACAGATGGCTTGAAGTCCTGGTCTGTTCTGGGATCTGCACCCCGTGCGTGCAAAGTACTGTGAGCCCTGGATGTCCACCCCACAGGATCCCTCTGTCCTTGGAGCTTGCTCTCTCGCTCTCCAGCTACTTTCCTCCTTGAGTGGCTGATCTTTCTACTCAGGTCTTTGCAGATTCTTTACTGCTTTCAATGTGTCTCAAGAGTCTTTGGTCTGTCTTGACACCTTTCCTTTAGCTCCTTCCTCCTTCACTTCCTTTCTCCGACTTACTACCCACACTCCTCAGGTCACTGTCTCCTCCCCCAGGTCTGGTCTCTTCCTCCCCAGTTGGCTGCCTGTTATCTAACAGTGCCCAGCCCTGTCATCTGGCTAGGGGAGTCTCCCAGCCAGGTACAGCGAGTATAAATGTCCTGGTGTGCTAGTGTGTGTAGTGGCTGGCACAGTCATGTTGGACCCGAGTTACCTTGCTAGAGACATGGGAAATTAGTGGTAATGAGCGAGCACTAAAATACTTGAGTGCTTTATACTGGAATCGAGCAGGTCGGACGCTCAGACGGGCTCGACTCGAGTACCTAGTATAATGGAAGTCAATGGGAATCTTGAACATTTTTCTAAAAGACCCTAATAGTTCTTGTAAGGCAGGAAAATCACTGAACTGGATGGAAACAGCGCTCAATAGGATGGGAAAAGAATAGGGAAGACGCCTGGATGCTTCTCTGACTTCCAGGTCACTTCTGAGAACAATGTTTTTTGAGTATTAAGCCACTTAGGAAACATGGTTTCCTGTATAATGACTTGTATATAAAGAGAAAAAAAAACATCTTCTCCACCCCTTAAAAGCCGAGCCATCTCTCACCGTATTTCCCCATTGTCTATGTCTACAGTCAGGGGCGTAACTACTGCAGTCGCAGAGGTCGCCACTACGACTGGGCCCAAGGGTTCTGGGGGCCCGCTAGCCCCAGCCCCTGATTCAGATAGATGTGTGTCGGACACTGCAAATCCAGCAGAAATACATCACAGCACGGAGTCCCATCAGGTCCCTGTACTGCGATGTGCTGGCCGCCGATTAAGGCCATGAATATTTCTCCCCATGCACATGATCCTGGGCATGGGGAGCAGGGAATACGCTGATAGCTACCGCTGCTGTAAGTGGCCGCGCATGACACTGATGTCATGTGCTGCGCCGCTTACATGCTGATCAGTTCCCAGCGTCGCAGGACGATGCCGGGGGAGCGCAGGGTAGGTGAGTACCATGGACACCAGTCGCACAGGGCCCCTTCCGGCAGACAGCAGATGGGGTGCCGCAGGGAGCAGCAGTTCACTGTCATTTGCTGTTTCTGCAGTGCATAGGCTCCAGCACACGGCACCCTCCTCTGTGTCCTGTCTGCTCTTGCGGTACACAGGCTCCAGCACAGAGTGCCCTCCCCTCCTCTGTGTCCTGTCTTCTCCCATCTTCACCACACAGAGAGGGGGAAGGGGCACCTGCACTGCTGCGGCCGGAGAGATAGATGGGGTAGGGGTGCCTGCACTGCTGCGGCCAGAGAGATAGAGGGGGGAGAGGCGCCTGCACTGCTGCGGACAGAGATAGAGGGGGGAGAGGCGCCTGCACTGCTGCGGCCGGAGAAGTGGCTTCTAAACACCCTCTGAACTCCAGGAGGCCAAAAAGGAGGTGAGTATAATATGAATCTTGTATTATGTGCTGTCTGTATGTGTTATGTATAAGATATGTGTGTCCTGTATAGTGTGCAATGTGTAGCTGTCTGTGTATACTGTGTCTGTGCATACTGTCTGTGTATACTGTCTGTCTGTGTATACTGTCTGTCTATACTGTCTGCCTGTGTATACTGTCTGTCTGTACATCCTATCTATCCATCCTGTCTGTCTGTATATCTATCTATACATCCATCCTATTTATCTATACAAAATTCCATATGCCTCATTATGAAAGTGAGCACATAGTAGAATTGTTTATTATTTTTTTTTTACTGTATGTGGCGTGGTGGGGGGCTATATACCAGAATGAGTGGGCTATATAGCATGATGGGGTCTATATACCAGGATGAGGGGGCTATATACCAGGATAGGTGGCTATACACCACAATGGAGGCTATATACCAGGATGAGGGGCTAAATACCAGGATGGAGTGCTATATACTAGGATGGGGGCTATATACCATGATGGGGCTATATATATCAAGATGGGCCATGATGGGGTCATATACTGTATACCAGGATGGGCAATGATGGAGACCAGGGTGTGGCCATAAAAACCAAGCTATATCCATGATTTGGGTCATATACCAGGATGGGACCATATATACCAGGATATACGCATGATGGGGGTCATACACCAGGATGGGTCCATGATGGGGAGATATACCATGATGGGGATAAATATACCTGGATGAGGCCATGATAGTGGACATATATACTAGGATGGGACCACATATACCAGGATATAGCCATGAGGATGTCATACACCAGGATGGGGCCATGATGTGGACATATTTACCAGGATGAGGAACATATTTACCAGGAAGTGGCCCAGGATAGGGGGCCCAGGCTCAAAATCTGCATCGGGGCTCATCAGACTGTAGTTACGCCACTGTCTACAGTAGTTGACATAGTAGAGGGGAAAATTAAACTACACCCACCGGTAAATGTAATTTTAACATTTTACTATCTTATCTGGGCATGTGATGTGTGTGACATGGTCAGACACGTCTGGTTTAATTCATGAAGGAGGGACTCTGAAACTCACAAAGCCCTTGAGAGCAATGCAACAACTGCCAATAATCAGAGGGAAGAGGGACTCCGATACACCTTGTATTAGACATAAAGGAGGCCGTATACATATTCTATTAAAATGGTTAGCTAGTGGGACTTCTAGACTCATAAAACCTATAAACTAAGTGCAAGAGCTGCCAAAAGAAGGAGGGACTGCAATACACCCTGGAAGACATGTAGAGGAGGGCCTCAGAAAACTTTTTTTTCCCATTTTTAAGGAGTGAGACTCTTATACTGGTAAAGCCTATGGACTAAGTGCAAGGGCTGAAAAACATTTATCCCTGGGGGATATGCATCTATATTTGCAAGAGAATTGTAGAAGTATGCCTCATTTACATCCTGAAAAAAATTATAAAGGTGGGCATCCCACATACACTGGAAAAATTAAGAGCGAGGGTTGCATGATGACCATCTAAAAACTAGGAGCAAGGGCTGCCTATTTAACGTATTAAAATTTGGAGCGAGGGCCATCTGATGATAATCTAAAAATTAGGAGCAAGGGCCGCCTGATGACTGTCTAAAAATTTTGAATGAGGGCAGCATGATGACCCTGTTGATAAGCTGGAGGAGGACAAGAAAAAGAAGAAACCATGAACCGTATACCCTTTTTTTGGTATTGGAAGGGTTGCATGGGGATACATCAGAAAAAAAATGAACACTTGAATTGGCTTTAGTTCAGTCATCATCTACCACCTCGTCTTCCACTGCCACACTTTAGTCTGCCTGATTTGATGACTTAACAACAACATTGTTAGCAACTGTTTGTCATCATCATCTGCCTCTTGAGGCACTAATTACCGCTCCCCACTGTCGCCTTCTTCTGACCGTGGCTGCTCAAATATTTGGGCATCACTACACATGATCTACTCAAGCTCCTCTTGAAAGGTGCAGGGTGTGAGGACAGAATCAATCAATGGAAATGTTGAGAGCTCCTCGGAGTGTCTGAGTGTGGGATCACATCTCCTGGGACTCGTCATGGTCAAAGGAAATAGGATCAGCATGAGGATTAAGAGGTCCAGACTCTTGGCTAGTGATATTGGACCAAGTTGAAGACAAGGTGGTGCTGGGAAAGAGACTGGAAGCATTATCTGCAACTTACCACCTGTTTGCATTGTTCTTCCTTCAAGAATGGTGTGCTGCATCCCCCCATGCAAAGGGGGAAAGAAAGCTAGGTCTCGTGGATGAACGTGTTTGTTGTGCTCCCTCAGCAGGCACAGTTTCACCTAGCCTACGGCCAGGGCGTCTGCGTGCACCATCAACAGCACATCCGCTTCCCCGTCCCTTACCACACGCCTTGCGCATTTTAGATTAGGTATATAATATATACCTGCAAACTTTCCGATATTAATGGGGAAAAGAATGTCGCCCTGAAAAGGACTTCTGTATTTAAGTTGCTCCAGCAGTATACCTATAGAAGGACTGTAAGGCAATATACCCTGCCTATATGCCTCTAAGCTAAACCAATACCTCCTCCACCAGCTATTCTTACACTGAATGCAGGTAACAGTGGTTTTACCTGAGAAAGGACAATATGTAGCCCTGAAAAGGATTTTTGTTTTATTGGTGCAGCAGCGGTAGACAATTACTGCAATAGCAATTAAACACTGCCTATATGCCCTATCTAATCTAAACTCTCCCTCTTAGGCCCCTTCACACGTCCTTTAAAAAAACACAAGTGGGGCACATTCATTTTGACAATCCATGGCCATCTGTGTGTACATATGTCTCATCTGTGTGCTATCCATGTACCATACATGTGTTAGTGCCTTAGGTATGTGTGCCACATATTGGGGGGAAAAAATACATGACACTGAAATTAATGTTTTTTTGTGTTAGACCGACTTTACAGCTATTAACCAAATAAATAAATAACTAACTAAAAAAAACAAAAACATTGGGTAACCCCCCCATGTTGGATAACCAGCAAAGGTAAAGCAGACAGCTGCATGCTGATATAATCAGGCTGGGAAGGGCTATGGTTATTTGGCCCCTCCCAGCTTAAAAATATCAGCCACAGTCACCCCAGAAGTGGTGAATCCATTAGATGTGCCAATTCTGTTGTTTAACCTGACTCTTTACGATTGCCCTGGTGTGGTCAGGTCTCACACAGCACAGCATAACCTGAAATTGCCTGTAAGCAAAGTCCATGGAGTGTCAGAACGATACTCCATAGACTTTGTCAGTTTCACCCTGGACTACATCAGATCAGATCAGCTGGGATTTTTTTTTTCTTTTTAATTAAGTGGTGAACGAGGGTAAGTGTCTTGCTTTATTTCTCTGTATTTGTATGTTTGTCTGTTATTTTTTTCCGATATCCTTTTTTGGACTACGGTAGATTCCCTGGACTATGGTGGAGCTGCATGGGGTTTTTTTTAATAAAATAATAAACTATTTAAAATTTTGGGGAGTGTTTATTGAAATAAATAATTTGTGTGCGTGTTTTTCCTTTTTATTATTGGGTTAGTAATGGGGGTTTCGGATAGACACCTCTTCATTACAAACACCAGGGCTGACATCAATCCCAACTAGCATTACCCCGATTGCCAATCAGGAAGAGGCAAGGCAAAGCGCCAGAATTGGAGCATCTAATGTGATGTGCCAAATCTGGGGCAGCTGCGAGCTGCTATTTTTATGCTGGGAAGGGTGAAATAACCAAGGACCTCCCCAGCCTGATAATACCAGACCTCAGCAGTCTGCTTTACATTTTTTTCTTTTCATTATTTATTTCCCAATAGCTGTAAAATCTATTTATCTATCATCTTTGCACATCTTTAACACGTAAAAGTCACTAATTCTTTGAATGCACTTAATCCGTGTGTAAATCAACACATATTTTAATGGATATGTGTGTAAACATGTGTCCAGTACGTGTGAAAACGGACACCACATGTATGGGAAGCACAGACTTGTGAAGGGACACACAGGGACAATTTTTGTTCTCGTGCTTTTCTTTTCTCCTCTCTTTCTCCATAGAACCATAATTTTTCCATCAACGTAGCTATTTCAGGGCTTCTTTTTTTGCGGGATGGTCTGTGGTTTTGAATGACATCACTCAATTTACTATATAATAAAATACAAATCTGGAAGAGGTAAATAGTGAAAAAACTTAATGTTGACATTTTTTGGGGGGTGGTTTGTTTTTACATTTTACAGCCCTTGTACAATAAGCATCACTTGGCAGCATAATTTTACAGGTCAGTTTGACTACAGTGATGACAACCTCTATACGGTACTTTTTATATTTTAGTGGGTTTTTTGTTTTGTTTTTATAAAAATTTGTTTGTATCATCGTTTATACAGACCTGTATTTTTTTTTTCTAATTTTAATTCATTATTCTGTCAATTTTGGATTATGTGTTACATTGTGTTCCTTTTTATCCTTTTTTATGCAAGACAATTGAAGAATGTTAATTCAGGCATTTCAATCATTTTTTTTATTGTGTTTCCTGGATGGGCTAATTTAGTTTATATTTAAACAAACCAAATTTTCACAGACACGGTATTGCCAATCGATTGCAAAACGGGGTGGGGGGAATCAAACATTTATATTTTTGAAATATTTTTACAATTTATTTTTTTTAAATTAAACTTTAAAAAGTATTACCCGTAAGAGCAAAAAGTTGTTGTAAATGATACATTCTCTAATTGGGCTATAGTCAGCAGTGGGGACCACAGGGATCTGTGCTAGGACCGATAATTTTTAATTTCTTTATAAATTACCTTGTGGATGGGATTGAGAGTACTGACGACACCAAACTATGTAGGATATTAACCCCTTCACCTTCAACATTTTTTTCCTCCCCTTCTTCCAAGAGCCATAACGTGAAAAAGAATTATCTATAATTATTTTTATTATTTATTTATAATAAATAATAATAAATAATAATAATAAATAATCTATAATAGCAAAGAGTTGTTGTAAATGGTACAATCTCTAACTAGGCTACCTGTATAGTCAGTAGTAGGGACCGCAGGGATACTGATGCTTTTTAATCTTTTTTATTAATGATCTTGTGGATGGGATTGATAGTAAAGTGTCAGTATTTACTGATGACACCAAACTATGTAGGATATTAACCCCATCACCATTTTTTTTCCTCCCCTTCTTCCAAGAGCCGTAACGTGAAAAAGAATTATCTGTAATAGCAAAGAGTTGTTGTAAATGGTACAATCTCTAATTGGGCTACCTGTATAGTCAGCAGTGGGGACCGCAGGGATACTGATTCTTTTTAATCTTTTTATTAACCTTCGTCAGGCTGCATAATTTTACAACGTTAACAGCGACCCCTTATCTCGGAAGGGGGTGGAGATATTTTATTGAAATTTGGCCAATATATTCTGGACCAAAACTGCAGAGATGTCATGAAATTTCAGCCCTCTACGGCTTTTGGAAAAAAAAATGTATTGCAATTTTAAAACAGAATAGTTACAATTCTACCTATTCAGCCGGACAAAGGTTAATGACCTTGTGGATGGGATTGATAATAAAGTGTCAGTCTTTACTGACAACACCAAACTATGTAGGTTACTAACCCATTCACTATGCTGCGATTTTTCATTTTTTTTCTCCCTATGTTCCAAGAGCCATAACTTTTTTAAATTTTCTGTCAACATAGTCATATGAAGGACGAGTTGTACTTTTGAATGACACCATTCATTCTACCACATATTGTACTGCAAAACGGGAAGAACATTGCAAGTGCAGTGAAATTGCAAAATAAGTACAATTTCGTGATTTTTTTTTTTTTTTAATTATTTGCCATGTTCACTATCTGGTAAAACCGACCTGGCATTATGATACCCCAGGTCAATACAAGTTCGTAGACACCAAAGATCTATAGCTTTACTTTTACTTTTATCTATTCTAAGTGGTGAAAAATTATGAAATTTGTAAAAAATAAAAAAGAATTGTGCTTTTGTCGCCATTATTTGAGACGCATAGTATTCTCATTTTTTGGGATCTTGGACTCAGTGAAGGCTTAATTTTTGCATCTTGAGCTGACGTTCTTAAAGGGAACCTGTCAGGTCCAATACGCACCCAGAACCAAGAGCAGTTCTGGGTGCATATTGCTAATCCCTGCCTAACTGTCCCTGTATACACTAGAATAGATAAAGAGATATATAGAAAAAGTAGATCTTTTACCGTATGCTAATGGGCGTGGGGACTAGTCTCCTGGGTGTTGCTTCCCTTGCTAGTCGGCCTCATTAGCATGATTTACACCCCTGTGGGCGTGCTAACATGTTAATAAATGTAGAACCATACATTCTACATCTTGCACTTACGTAATCAGGATAGCATCCTATATATCAATTAATCCACTTATATCCTCAGAAAGAATATACATAATGCCAATAATCCTCATAAAATATATTCACTTTATTGGATCACAATTAAAAACAAACAGACAGTAGGCACAGCAGGGCAGAGAAAACTGCAAATATAACTCCCACGTATCGGGGGAGGGTGGGCAGAGACTCATAAATCCCTCAATGGGCATAAATAGTGGATATCAAAAAATTACATAGGTCTCCGTGGCAATTACAGCGCATACATATATGGACAATTTGCCTAATATGATTATAAGGTGGTATTTTACTTATAAGGTCCTATAATTGGTCCCGCTGGGATTAGCAGGAGGGGATTCTAGTATAGAAGAATTACCAAGATTGCTTAATTGCAACTAGAGTTGAGCGGATAGTGAAAAATCCGGGTCCGGCGGCTACCCGGTGGGTTGAGAAAGAAGTCCGTATCCGATCCGGAGTTCGGCCCCATATATGTTAATGGGGAGTGGAATCCGGGGACAAGAGTGAGAGAGGAGAGAGAGAGAGAGAGTGAAGAGAGAGAGAGAGAGATGGAGAAGAGAGAGAGAGAGAGAAGAGAGAGGAGAGAGAGAGGAGAGAGAGAGAGAGAAAGAGAGAGAGAGAAAGAGAGAGAGAGAGAGGAGTAAGAGAGAGCAAGAAAGAGAGAGACAGAGAGAGAGGAGAGAGAGAGAGAAGAGAGAGAGAAAGAGAGAGAGGAGAGAGAGAGAGAGAGAAGAGAGAGGAGAGAGAGAAGAAGAGAGAGAGAGAGGAGAGAGAGAAGAAGAGAGAGAGAGAGGAGAGAGAGAAGAAGAGAGAGAGAGAGGAGAGAGAGAGAGAGGAGAGAGAGGAGAGAGAGAGAGGGGAGAGAGAGGGGAGAGAGAGAGAGGAGAGAGAGAGGGGGGAGAGAGAGAAAGAGAGCGAGAGAGAGAGAGAGAGGAAAAAAAAACCAACAAGGATCCGGATCGTGCACCCAGAATCACGCGTCCGGGTCGGACTCGGATCTGCCGCTCAAGCCGTGCGGATCCGGATTTTGCCGATCCGGGTCCGCTCAACACTAATTGCAACCCCTCAATCCAAGGTATATTTCTCACAGCCGTGGGTCAAATTAGTACATTATTTGCAGCATATCAATGCCTCTAAATTAACCCACATTCCATTATCTAAAGGGGACCATCTAAAATGTCTCATAGCAAATTACATATATTATGTCCCTCATAAGTGTACGGTATAACCGTGGATCGTGCTACTTCAATTAATTCAATCTAATAGCATTCATCCACTGAATTTTGTATAGATAACTATTATAGTACATGTCTCCTATTTATGAGAAATCACCATGGATTATGCTAATACACTCAACGCGTTTCACCTGGGCTTCATCAGGAGGCAGGTACCTGCCTCCTGATGAAGCCCAGGTGAAACGCGTTGAGTCGCGGTGGGCGAGAGACGAAGTTACTTGGCTCAGGTCTGTGTGTCATCTGGTTTACTTTGCTATGTGACTGTGCCTATGATTATGACTTTATGTCCCCTGCTTTGATCTTGGCTTGGGTGGCAGCTGCATGTACTGGTCTCAGTGGATGCATGCTGCCAAACCTTGCTAAAGTGTATTAGCATAATCCAAGGTGATGTCTCATAAATAGTAGACACCAGATGACACACAGACCTGAGCCAAGTAACTTTGTCTCTCGCCCACCGCGCCTCAACGCGTCTCACCTGGGCTTCATCAGGCGGCAGGTATCTGCCTCCTGATGAAGCCCAGGTGAAACGCGTTGAGTGTATTAGCTTAATCCACGGTAATTTCTCATAAATAGGAGACATGTACTATAATAGTTATCTATACAAAATTCAGTGGATGAATTCTATTAGATTTAATTAATTGAAGTAGCACGATCCACGGTTATACCGTATACTTATGAAGGACATAATATATGTAATTTGCTATGAGACATTTTAGATGGTCCCCTCTGGATAATGTAATGTGGGTTAATTTAGAGGCATTGATATGCTGCAAATAATGTACTAATTTGACCCACGGCTGTGGGAAATATACCTTGGATTGAGGGGTTTCAATTAAGCAATCTTGGTAATTCTTCTATACTAGAATCCCCTCCTGCTAATCCCAGCGGGACCAATTATAGGACCTTATAAGTAAAATACCACCTTATAATCATATTAGGCAAATTGTCCACATATGTATGCGCTGTAATTGCCACGGAGACCTATGTAATTTTTTGATATCCACTATTTATGCCCCATGAGGGATTTATGAGTCTCTGCCCACCCTCCCCCCGATACGTGGGAGTTATATTTGCAGTTTTCTCTGCCCTGCTGTGCCTACTTTCTGTGTATGTTTTTAATTGTGATCCAATAAAGTGAATATATTTTATGCTATGAATGTGCAGCGTCAGAGGATGATCTTGCTCACCTCTCCGCCGCCATTGCTTCTGACGGGGAAATTCGGCTCAGTGCGCATGACCCCGGAGTTCCGGTCATGTGCACTATGAAGCCGGGTGTACGCGTCCTGGCTTCAAACTGAAGTAGTGCGCATGATCGAACCTCCGGGATCACGCACACTGAGCCGAAATCCAGGAGTCAGGCGGTGATGGCGGCGGAGAGGTGAGTGAGATCATCCTCTGACGCTGCACATTCATTAGCATGATAGCACACCCACAGGGACCCACAGGGGTGTACTAACATGCTAATGGGGGCGACTAGCCAAGGGAACTAACGCCCAGGGGACTAGTCACCTCACTCATTAGCATATCATAAAGGATCTTTAGAAATATTTTTTCTATAGATCTCTTTATCTATGCTAGTGTATACAGGGACAGTTTGGCATGGATTAGCAATATGTACCCAGAACTGTTCGTGGTTCCGGCTGCATATTGGACCTGACATGTTCCCTTTAATTATACCATGTTACTGTGGATGCCATGTTTTGATCACCTGTTATTGCATTGTTGTGGAGACAAAAAAATAATTCTGGTGTTTTTGTTTTTTTTTCTCGCTACTCCCTTTACCGATCAAATTAATTGATTTTATATTTTGATAGATCGGATATTTCTGAACTCTGCGATACCAAATATTTGTATTTTTTTTTAAATAGTTTTATATTCAATGTTGCAAAAGGAGGGTATTTGAACTTTTGTATTTTTTTTTAATTTTTTCATATTTTTTAAAACACTTTTTTTATGAATATGAACATCTAAGGTCGTGAGGGGGTTAAAAACTGACCTTGATAGTACAATATTACAAAACAATTTGACAATTTGGATAAGATGTCAGAATGGGCAGATACTTGGCAAATGAGATTTAATGTTGATAAATGTAGAGTAATGCACCTAGGACGGAGTAATCCTATAGCTGCGTATACATTAAATGGAAGTAAACTCGGGACTACAGAACAGGAGAAGGACTTGGGTATTCTCATTACAAATAAGCTGAGCAGCAGCACTCAATGTCAGGCAGCAGCTGCTAAAGCAAACAAGATTCTAGGGTGTATAAAAAGAGAGATTAGATCCCGTGATCCCAACGTATTGTTACCCCTCTATAAATCACTTGTAAGGCCACATCTGGAATATGGGATCCAGTTTTGGGGTCCACATTTTACAAAGGTGTTATTAAGAAGATAAAGTTAGTTCAAAGGCGGCAACTAGACTATTACAAGGAATAGAGGCCTCACATATGATGAGAGGTTGAAAAAAGACGTCTCAGAGGAGATCTCATTTATATGTATAAATACATGTGTGGTCAATATAAAGGACTGGCACATGACTTTTTCCTTCCAAAGACAGTACTAAGGACCAGGGGGCACTCACTGCGAGTGGAAGAAAAGCGATTCCGGCAGCTAAATAGGAAAGGGTTCTTTACAGTTAGAGCAGTCAGACTGTGGAATGCCGACCACAAGAGGTAGTAATGGCCGATACTATAACAGCTTTTAAAAAAGGGCTGGATGATTTCCTCAGTACACACAACATTGATGGTTATAAATGACTTAATGACAAATGTATAATTGGTGGAGGAAGGTTGAACTAGAATGGACCTAGGTCTTTTTTAAACCTATGTAACTATGAGGGGGAACTCATTAATTGTGGATTAGGAGACTTCAGAAGTTAAATAGGAAAGGGTTCTTTAGGGTATGTGCGCACGTTGCTTTTTACCTGCTTTTTACCTGCTTTTTCTTCTGCGCTGTTTAATGCCAAAATGGATGTGTTCTTCTATTCAAGCAAAGTCTATGGGAATTTGGGTTTCTTGTTCACACTATGTTGTTCAAAATGCTGCCTTTTAGAGGCAGAACTTTGGTCAAAAACTCAGCTTTTCAAAGAAGCAACATGTCAATTGTTTTTGCCATTTGGGTTTTGCACTGCAAAGCTGAGTTTTTGACCAAAGTTCTGCCACAAAAAGGCAGCATTTTGAACAACATAGTGTGAACAAGAAACCCAAATTCCCATAGACTTTGCTTGAATAGAAGAACACATCCATTTTGGCATTAAACAGCGCAGAAGAAAAAGCAGCAAAAAAGCAGGTAAAAAGCAACGTGCGCACATACCCTTACAGTTAGAGCAGTCAGACTGCGGAATGCCAACCACAAGTAGTAATGGCAGATACTATAACAACTTGATAAGAAGGGCTGAATGATATTTTGATAATTTAGTGACTTAAAATGTATAATTAATTGAGAAAGGTTGAACTAGATGGACCTAGGTCTTTTTTCAGCCTATATCACTATGATAAACTGGAACAAACAGTATATATCTGTGCCATATTAAATACTTTTATTGTATTGCATGGGATATACCAACTAAATATAACAAAATTAAATTAAAAATTACAGCAATGACCAGCAGGTGGCAGCATTGTCTCACAGTCTTCGCCATAGGCTTGCCTTATGCATGGAGCGATATCATTGCAGTGGTCCTCTTAAGCTGATTTCACACATCCGGATTTTGCTCTGCGGCACAATACGGCGTTCTGCAGAAAAACCGCAACCGGCTTTTGTAACGCCGGTTGCGTTTTTTTTTGCATAGACTTACATTAGTGCCGTATTGTGCCGCAGGGGCTCGCGTTCGGTCCGGTTTTTGCCGCATGCGGCAGATTTAGCCGATGCGGCGGCCGGATAGAACATTCCCTGCAACGTTTTTTTGCTCCGGCAAAAAAAAAACGCTTTGCGCCGCATCCGGCCGCTGCGGTGCATTTTCAATGCATGCCTATGGATGCCGGATGTGTCGCGATGCGGAAAAAAACGCATCCGGCCGCCGCATGCGGTTTTTTCCACTGCGCATGCTCAGTAGCGTGCCGCAACCGGAAAAAAACGGACCGGCCGCATGTAAAAACTTATGCAAAGGATGCAGTGTTTTCGCCGCATCCGTTGCATAGGTTTCACAGCCGGATTGAGCCGCACGGCTCAAACCGGATGTGTGAAAGTAGCCTTATGCCTCAGCGTCTTTCATCCACCCAGTGTATTGTGCAACAAAAATGTCGTCAGTGTCCAAAAATTACAATGCGCACACTGGGCAAATGTTTTAGGCAGATGTGGAAAAAAATCCCACAAAGCAAAGATGCTTTCCAAACTTAGCAATGTTAGCAGTTTATATTTGTTAATTAACAAAATGCAAACTGAATGAAGAAAAGAAAAATCAATATTTGGTGCGACCGCACTTTATCTGCAAAACAGCATCAATTTGTCTGGGTATACTGGCACAAAATCAGGTTTTTTAAGATTATAGTCAGGCGAATGAGTGACAGATTATACCAAACTGCTGATAGAGATCATCCGTGTCATATGTAAGCTGAAATATAATCATTAATTAAAACAGAAACAGGTGTGTAGAGGCTTCAAACTGGGCGAGGAACAGACAAAATCTGCGACAAAGGTGAGGTTATGGAAGATAGTTTCATGGCACAAAAAACACACCGTGGAAAGAAGGAACCCAGCAACAAGACACAAGGTAGTTATACTGCATCAGCAAGGTCTCACCCAGGAAAGATTTCAAAGGAGACTGAGGTTTCAGGACGTGGTGTTCAATATTTATAGAAAAGCAGCAAGAAATGGGCAACATTTAACTTCACGTGCCTATGCCCTTGCTGACCCTGAATTTACCCCGAGTGTGGGAGACTAGTCCCACCACTACAATAAAACTACACAAGGAAGGTGAGATAAATGGGTGGGGAAAGACACAACAAAAATTACTCCTTGGTTTCTTCAGCAGAAAACTTCAAAGCTGCAATTGAAACAACACCTAAGCTACTCCAGAGACAAGCTCCTTCAAAATGGTCAGTGTCAGGGCCCTGACTTGCGGTGTAGCTCCTGCGCCGGGACTTTCTGTTATGACCACACGCAAGAGAACATATGTTATTCTCTGCCATGTTATGGGCTGTTTCCTGTACCAGGTTGTTCGCCGGCTTTGGGATGGTTTACTCACATACGCTGCTTTCAGGCGGTTGCTCTACTTTATCAGGGGGAGTTCATGCCTAGAGCGATGCCAGTCGTATTCTCTGGCTAAGCTGTGGTAAGCACTTGCCTCCTTGTTACAGTGACTGATCTTGATACTCAACCCCGAACTGTTCCCCGACTTGCCTCTGTCTACTCCCCTCTGACTTCTCTGTTCCCGTCTGGCTCCTGACCCCGGCTTTCTCCCTTGATTACTCTTCTGCCTGCCCCTTGTGTTTATACTTACTTTTTGGTACCCGACCTCTCTCCTGTCTGCTCCCTGTGTCTCTTTGTGTCCTTTCAGTTCTGACCCTGTCCTGCCTGACTTCCCTCAGCCTCTAGATATCCCCAGTGCCACCTAGTGTACTGCCTGATTACTGCATCTCTCACTCCTCTGTGAGAGGAAAGTTATATTCAGCATAGAAGATGTATCACTGGCATTGAGTAAAGCCAGGAGTGGGTATATATAGCGGAAGGGCACAATGTAAAAGAATACCCTGGCAATAGGTAGAGGGAAGAAGGGTCCACACTCACCTGTAGCTGATCACTCCACTACCTAACATCCCTAAACAGGTCCTCCCCGCCATTCGCCATCACATCCTTGCTAACCCTGAACTTACCCTGAGTGTGAAGGCCAGTAGGACACTAGTCCCACTACTACAAAACAACACAAAGAAGGTAAGACAAATTGGTGGGTAAAAATGCAACAAAAAGTATTCCTTGGTTTTTTCAGCAGGAAACTTCACAGCTGCAACTCAAAGAACAGCTTCTCCAGAGATTGGTTCCTTCAAATTGGAAAGTATAGGAGATCTATCACTGGCATTGAGTAAAGCCAGGAGTGGGTATATATAGCGAAAGTGCACAATGTAAAAGAATGCCCTGGCAATAGGTAGAGGGAAGAGGGGTCCCCACTCACCTGTAGCTGATCATTCCACTCCCTAACATCCTTAAAAAGGTCCTCCCCGCCATGCGCCATCACATGCCTAGGCCCTTACAGACCCTGAACTTTCCCTGAGTGTGAAGGCCAGCAGGACACTAGTCCCACTACTACAATAAAACAACACAAAGAAGGTGAGACAAATTGGTGGGGAAAGATGCAACAAAAAGTACTCCTTGCTTTTTTTCAGCAGGAAACTTCACAGCTGCAACTCAAACAACTCCACAGCTTCTCCAGAGATTGGTTCCTTCAAAGTGGTCAGTATAGAAGATTTATCATCGGCATTGAGTAAAGACAGGAGTGGGTAATGTGAGGATTAGGTCAGGTAGGCATAGGCAAGGTCACAGGACGACACAGTATCTTCATAAAAAATTCCAGCCGTTTATTAAAAACTTGTCATAAATGGCAAACATTAAACATAATAGACCTCTCCTGGCTTAAGGCAAAAACATAGCACAACCACATACCGTGGGCTTCCAGTCCAATATGATCTCTATTGGAAGTGTGGCGCCTGTACACACTGGCTCCTGCCAGCGAACAACACTGGCTGTGGCTCCTTCCAAGAACCCAGAGAAGCTCTGCAGACTCCTGTCTGTCTCTCCACTCCAGGAGAGCTTTGGTCCAGTAGCCTGGCTACTAACCAGCCTGGCTTGCACACTAATTCCAGTCTAAACCCAGACTGAATTCCAGAGCCCTGTGTTCAGCCTCCATACAGGCTGATACATCCAGAGCTCCCTGCTCTGCTCTCACACTCCCCAGAACACACACTGACAGTCTCCTAAATCAGACTGGACACACCCACAGGTGGAGGTCTGTGATTCTCCAGATCTGCACAGCACACTGGGATTATTAATGGGAACCTGACCCTTATATGCAGAAAGAAGCCTTTGTGGAACTACAAGTCCCATAGCAACCTCTTCAGTTTAATATCGCAGCGACCTTCTCCACTGCGACATATAGCGACCATTTACCATATTGGTGGTCGCTACCTCACAGTATATATAGCGGAAGGGCGTAATGACAAAATACTGCAACTGTGTGATCTGAGTAATCTCAGACACAAGGGAAAGAGTTCTTAATCCTTTCAGCATCCAAAGAAAGTAAATCCACTCCAATACAAGATGTAACATGCGGACATGACACACTCAAGTCATAGACGAAGTGGTTGGCCAAGGAAACTTAGTGCAGCAGATGAATGGCAACCATGGGCCCCAGCTACACCCATCTACTGTTCTGAGAAGTCTGGCCAGAGCTGGTCTTCATGGAAGAATTGCAGTCAAAAACCCATTCCACTGACATGGAAACAAGGCCAAGTAACCTTACAAGCAAGATGCTGTGGGAGCGCTGACAAAATCTGGTGATGGCATATGTAATGGTTTTGCAGCCGGTTATAACAGCTAGATAGGCTCTACTAAGTGCTGAAGACGCTTGTTAGGAAAAGATGAATAATTCTGAGACAGTAGTCAGTAAAAGTGGCATTTTATGCTATCTGAACAGACCTTCGGGGAATCGGGAAGACCAGGAACCCAAAATGACAAGTTAACATGCAAACTATTACTATAAATTCAGGAAAACTGTACAGTCTTCCATTTCCGATCTTGTAAAATTCCACATGAATTTACAGTTTCAGGCAGTGCCAGATTATCAGACTTTCCGGATTATGGGATCGCCTCACCACTTCACTTCTCTGATAACCCTGCATTCATCAGGGAGCGGCCCCTGTATAAGGAGAGTAGTGGGCGATCAGAGGAGAGCAGCCGGGACGGACATTCCAGACCTGGTGGTGGTGACATCATTTACCCGCACTGAGGTCACTTTCCACCAACCTCGGGCCAAGCGCTAATAATACAACAAAGAAAAAGTGTTCATCGACCTAAAAATAGTGCCGGCTCATATTGCTGCAGCGAAGGGATGTGCTGTATACACGGCGGAGCTCGAGGAAACTGCAAAGGCTGGTCCCAGCCATTACAGGTGGGCACCCAGATTTCTAGGAATGCTCCCTCTGAGCCAGATTTGCCAATTCTCCCAAACCATCTCCTCACCATGTGATGTGAAGCCCCCTAAAATCTGGCAGAAAGTAGGTGCCCAAAATGCACAATAAGGGGAGAAAGTAAGATATGGAAAAGAAAGCATTTTTGGCAGTATACAAAGCAATCACTGCCAGTCTGGAGAGACTTTGCCCCAATGCAAAATATCAAGACCGTCGCCGCCCTGATGTACAACATCCAGCCCTTCCTTCACCCCCCCTTTGGTGTACAACATCCAGCCCTTCCTTCACCCCCCCTTTGGTGTACAACATCCAGCCCTTCTTACCCCCCCCACCCCCAGTGTACAACATCCAGCCCTTCTTACCCCCCCCACCCCCAGTGTACAACATCCAGCCCTTCTTACCCCCCCCCACCTCCAGTGTACAACATCCAGCCCTTCTTACCCCCCCACCCCCAGTGTACAACATCCAGCCCTTCTTACCCCCCCCCCCCCCACCCCCAGTGTACAACATCCAGCCCTTCGCCCCCCTCCCCGGTCTACAAAATCCAGCACACTGTGTACAACATCCAACCCTTCGCCCCCCCCCCCCCCCGGTGTACAACATCCAGCCCTTCGCTCCCCCTGGTGTGCAACATTCAGCCTTTCCCCCCCCCCTGATGTACAACATCTAGCCCTTCGCCCCCCCCTCCCCCAGTGTACAACATCCAAGCCTTCGCCCCCCTGATGTACAACATCCAGGCCTTCGCCCCCCTGATGTACAACATCCAGCCCTTCGCCCCCCACCGGTGTACAACATCCAGCCCTTGGCCCCACCGGTGTACAATATCCAGCCCTTCGCCCCACCGGTGTACAACATGCAGCCCTTCGCCCCCAGATGTACAACATCCAGCCCTTCACCCCACCGGTGTACAACATCCAGCCCTTCACCCCCCCTGGTGTACAACATTCAGCCCTTCGCCCTCCCCCCCGGTGTACAACATCTAGCCCTTCGCCCCCCCCTCCCCCAGTGTACAACATCCAAGCCTTCGCCCCCCTGATGTACAACATCCAGGCCTTCGCCCCCCCTGATGTACAACATCCAGCCCTTCGCCCCCCACCGGTGTACAACATCCAGCCCTTCGCCCCCCACCGGTGTACAACATCCAGCCCTTCGCCCCACCGGTGTACAACATGCAGCCCTTAGCCCCCAGATGTACAACATCCAGCCCTTCACCCCACCTGTGTACAACATGCTGCCCTTCGCCCTCCTGATGTACAACATCCAGCCCTTCACACCACTGGTGTACAACATCGAGCCCTTCGCCCCAGTGTTGTACAACATGCAGCCCTTCGCGCCTCTGATGTATAACATCCAGCCCCTTCGCCCCCCAATGTACAACAACCAGCCCTCCTCCCTCCGGTGTACCACAGCCAGCCCTCTGCCCCCTGGTGTGCAACATCCAGCCCTTCGCCCCCCAGTGTTCAAGATCCAGCCCCTCGCCCAGGTGTATAATATCTAGCTCTTCACCCTTCAGTGTATAACATCCAACCCTTTGCCCTCTGGTGTGTAACATCCAGCTCTTCGCTCCCTCTTTCCCCCCACCCAGTATATACGGTAACACCCAGCCTTTCGCCCCAGTGTACAACATCTGGCCCTTTGCCTCCCGGTGTATAACATCTAGCTCTTCACTCCCCCTTCCACCCACCCAGTGTATAACACCCAGCCCTTCACATCAAAATGTATAACATTTGCCCCCCGGTGTATAACACCCAGCCCTTACACCCCGGTGTATAACACCCAGCCCTTACACCCCGGTGTATAACACCCAGCCCTTACACCCCGGTGTATAACACCCAGCCCTTTATATCAAAATGTATAACATTCGCCCCCTGATGTATAACATCCGGCCCCTCAACTCTGATGCTTAGTATCCGGCTCCTAACTCCTGATGAATAAACTTCTGCAGTCCATTGCCCTTCGCATATCACCAATGCAGGCACACCACACGCCCGCTATGGGGTCCATGAGTCGGGGGGGCAAATGCCAGCGCCACCCTCCCTCCACAAAGCATCATACTTTCAACTGGACGCAGTTGTAAACAGCAATGAGAGTGGCAGCCGTCCGCACCCATCTCCATCATTCTCCCTCGGCGTCTGAGGTCTGACATCTGAGCGCAGTGAGCACGATGATGTCCCTTCCTCACACCACTGTGCCGAGCAGTGAAGACAACTTCAGAATGCTCACTACTGAGACCGGAGCAGTGGGGGGACAAGGAGAGGCGAGTATCTATTTTTAAATCAGTGAGTACACTATGGTGGCCATAATACTGTATGTTGGACTATTGGGTGCATTATACTATATGGAGGACTATGGGGTCCATTATACTATGGGGAGTGCTTTATACTATATGGAGAACTAAGGGGGATGCATTATACAATATTGAGGACTATGGAGGGTGCATTATTATAGATGACTATGGGGGTGCATTATACTATATGGATGAAGATGGTGGTCATTATATTATATGGGGAACTATGGGTCCCATTATACTATATGGAGGACTATGAGTAGTGCATTATACTATATGGTGGACTATTGGGCCCATTATACTATATGGAGGATTCTGGGTGGTGCATTATACTATATGGAGGACTATGGTGGTGCATTATACTATATGGAGGACTATGGTGGTGCATTATACTATATGGAGGACTATGGGGGTGCACTATACTATATGGTGGACAATGGAGTGCATTATACTATATAGAGGACTGCATTATCCCCGGTGTATAACATCAAGCTTTACGCTCTCAGTGTATAACTTCCGGCCCCTGCCCCCAGGTGTATAAATTCTGGCACCTCGCCCCTAGTGGATAACATTCGGCGTCTCGCCCCAGGTGTATAACATCCAGTCTCTTGTCCCTGGTGTCTAACATCAGGCACCCCGACCCTAATGTATAACCTCCGCCCCCCACCATGCTGTCTGCCGTTACTAACATGTGACAGATCGGCTGGTGGTGCAGAGCTCACTGATACCAGCGCGGTCCTGTAATAGGAGCCACAGGGGTAACAAGTTAATTATTGACATTTCTTCCTCCTGAATCTTCCCCCATCACCTGTGAGTGATTTTATGGAGAACTAGAAGGAATCGCAGCAACTGAGCCACGAAGTGGAGACCCCATAATGTTACAGAGCGGGGGGCCGAGTACTGAGGAGCAGAGGGCAGAAAAGTCACCGCTCTGCTGATTCCATAATACACATTATGGCACGGCTTAATGAACCGTGCATGTTGGTTGTTGTAACCCTCTTTTGATTCCATAACTGCAGAATCCAGGCCTCCAGTGGTAACATCAGTACAAACACTGCGCCCGCCGGGAGCTTCATGACTGAGCAGCTACAGCCATATATCACCAGGCACAATACCGAGCCGTACATCACCAAGCACAATGCCGAGTCATACGTCACCAAGCACAATGCCGAGCCGTATATCACCAAGCACAATGCTAAGCCGTACATCACCAAGCACAATGCCGAGCCGTACATCACCAAGCACAATGCCGAGCCGTACATCACCAAGCACAATGCCGAGCCGTACATCACCAAGCACAATGCCGAGCCGTACATCACCAAGCACAATGCCGAGCCATACATCACCAAGCACAATGCCGAGCCGTACATCACCAAGCACAATGCCGAGCCGTACATCACCAAGCACAATGCCGAGCCGTACATCACCAAGCACAATGCCGAGCCATACATCCCCAAACACAATGACGAGCCATACATCCCCAAGCACAATGCCGAGCCGTACATCACCAAGCACAATGCTGAGCCATACATCACCAAGCACAATGCCGAGCCATACATCACCAAGAACAATGCTGAGCCGTACATCACCAAGCACAATGCGGAGCCGAAAGTCACCAAGCACAATGCCGAGCCATACATCACCAAGCACAATGCCTAGCCGTACATCACCAAGCACAATGCCGAGCTGTACATCACCAAGCACAATGCCGAGCCGTACATCACCAAGCACAATGCCGAGCCGTACATCACCAAGCACAATGCCGAGCCATACATCACCAAGCACAATGCCGAGTCATACGTCACCAAGCACAATGCCGAGCCGTACATCACCAAGCACAATGCCGAGCCGTACATCACCAAGCACAATGCCGAGCCATACATCCCCAAGCACAATGCCGAGCCGTACATCACCAAGCACAATGCCGAGCCGTACACCACCAAGCACAATGCAGAGCCGTACATCACCAAGCACAATGCCGAGCCATACGTCACCTAGCACAATGCTGAGCCGTACATCACCAAGCACAATGTGGAGCCATACATCCCCAAGCACAATGCCGAGCCATACATCCCCAAGCACAATGCCGAGCCATACATCACCAAGCACAATGCCGAGCTGTACATCAGCAAGCACAATGCCGAGCCGTACATCCCCAAGCACAATGCCGAGCCGTACATCACCAAGCACAATGCCGAGCCGTACATCACCAAGCACAATGCTGAGCCATACATCACCAAGCACAATGCTGAGCCATACATCACCAAGCACAATGCCGAGCCATACGTCACCAAGAACAATGCTGAGCCGTACATCACCAAGCACAATGCGGAGCCACACATCCCCAAACACAATGCCGAGCCATACATCACCAAGCACAATGCCGAGCCGTACATCACCAAGCACAATGCCGAGCTGTACATCACCAAGCACAATGCCGAGCTGTACATCACCAAGCACAATGCCGAGCCATACATCACCAAGCACAATGCCGAGCCGTACATCACCAAGCACAATGCCGAGCTGTACATCACCAAGCACAATGACGAGCTGTACATCACCAAGCACAATGCCGAGCCGTACATCACCAAGCACAATGCCGAGTCATACATCACCAAGCACAATGCCAAGCCGTACATCACCAAGCACAATGCCGAGCCGTACATCACCAAGCACAATGCCGAGCCATACATCCCCAAGCACAATGCCGAGCCGTACATCACCAAGCACAATGCTAAGCCATACATCACCAAGCACAATGCCGAGCCATACGTCACCAAGCACAATGCTGAGCCGTACATCACCAAGCACAATGCTAAGCCATACATCACCAAGCACAATGCCGAGCTATACGTCACCAAGCACAATGCTGAGCCATACATCCCCAAGCACAATGCCGAGCCATACATCACCAAGCACAATGCCGAGCTGTACATCACCAAGCACAATGCCGAGCCATACATCACCAAGCACAATGCCGAGTCATACGTCACCAAGTACAATGCCAAGCCGTACATCACCAAGCACAATGCCGAGCCATACATCCCCAAGCACAATGCCGAGCCGTACATCACCAAGCACAATGCCGAGTCATACGTCACCAAGCACAATGCCGAGCCGTACATCACCAAGTACAATGCCGAGCCATACATCCCCAAGCACAATGCCGAGTCATACGTCACCAAGCACAATGCAGAGCCGTACATCATCAAGCACAATGCCGAGCCATACATCCCCAAGCAGAATGCCGAGCCGTACATCACCAAGCACAATGCTGAGCCATACATCACCAAGCACAATGCCGAGCTGTACATCACCAAGCACAATGCCGAGCTGTACATCACCAAGCACAATGCCGAGCCGTACATCACCAAGCACAATGCTGAGCCGTATATCACCAAGCCCAATGCCGAGCCATACATCACCAAGCACAATACCGAGCCATACATCACCAAGCACAATGCTGAGCGATACATCACCAAGCACAATTCCGAGCCGTACATCACCAAGCACAATGCCGAGCCGTACATCACCAAGCACAATGCTGAGCCGTACATCACCAAGCACAATGCCGAGCCATACATCACCAAGCACAATACCGAGCCATACATCACCAAGCACAATGCTGAGCGATACATCACCAAGCACAATGCCGAGCCATACATCACCAAGCACAATGTTGAGCCATACATCACCAAGCACAATGCCGAGTCATACATCACCAAGTACAATGCCGAGCCGTACATCACCACGCACAATGCCGAGCTATACATCACCAAGCACAATGCCGAGCCGTACATCACCAAGCACAATGCTGAGCCATACATCACCAAGCACAATGCCGAGCCGTACATCACCAAGCACAATGCCGAGCCATACATCCCCAAGCACAATGCCGAGCCGTACATCACCAAGCACAATGCTGAGCTATACATCACCAAGCACAATGCCGAGCTGTACATCACCAAGCACAATGCCGAGCCGTACATCACCAAGCACAATACCGAGCCGTACATCACCAAGCACAATGTTGACCCAAACATCACCAAGCACAATTCCAAGTGTCGGATAGAGTGGTATAAAGCCGCCATCACTGGACTTTGGAGGAGATGTGTTCTGTGCAGTGACGATCACACTGCTCTATCTGCATCTGATGGACAAGTCTGGGTTTGGCGATTCGGGATATCGTTACCTGCCTGACTGCATTGTGCTGCTGTAGTTTGGTGGAGGAGGATAATGATAAGGGGCTATTATCAGGGGTCAGCCTTGGCCTCTTAATTCTGGTGACAGGAAGTCTTAATTCTTTAGTATAAGACATTGTGGACAATTGTAACTTCCAGCTTTGTGGGAACAGTTTGGAGGGGAAATTTGGAATGGGAGTCTGGTGGAAGATTATGGCCCACTGTACAGAGCCCGGACCTCAGCTCCATCCGACAACTACAATGGAGATTGTGAGCCCGGCCTCTCCCCAATATCAGTGTCACCTCACAAAAGCTCATCTGGAGGAAGAACCGAGAACTGGTCCATTCATTATTAAATACGCTATTAATTTTAGCATGGGGGTGGATGATCCCTTTCAGGAGTGACGGATACAGAATCTTCTTCTGAGCAGAGTTACACTTTAAATACTGAAATGACGATGTTGTAAGCTCCATGATGAGATGACAAATTCCAGGATTATCACGGAGGGAGCGCACGGACACTGCAGTGTATGATATACCTTTCAGCCCGGCTCGATTCCCCGGACCCCTCCTTCTCACAGCCTTTACTCACTAACACAATGTGGCACATACTAGGCCTGGTTTACATTCAGATGCCTGCAAATAACCAAGGGCAAAAGCCTAACATGTCAAGATAAATGTATAAAAAAAGCCACAAACAGTCCCCCGTCCCCGAGCGCAGACCGCCGAGCGCAGACCGTGCTCCTCCCGAGACATAATCCTGTTGTACATTAATCAATTGCAGAATGACCCACTTGTACATTATCTAAACTGCTGATCGCTGGGGAATTGGAGATTCTGCATCAACAGTGGCGGAAAGGCGAAATGTAGGGGAACTACAACTCCCAGCATAGCCGAATAACACAGGTCAGATCTGCATGTCACTGTACGTAAAGGGAATGTGTCATCAGTATGGAAACTATTCTATTAATCTTGCCATTCTAGCCCTGGCCACTAAAGCTTTTTAACACTAACTTCCTGTTGTTGCAGGAAACAACACATGTACATGATCGACAATGGTCAGACCCTGACCCTATCTTTTGTATTGAAGCATCTAATGAGTGTGTGCATAGGTCACTGAGTATGGATGAGGAGCTGTGACGTCGCCTCTTGTGATTGGTGGATCCTGTGTTATCAGTTGTACATAAAGGTGTTACCGCTCATTGTAATCCTGACTCTGCTGATAAGGAGCCTGCTGAAAACTGTTCCTGAAAGTAGAGTGGACAGTGCAAAAATTGTAAGATTAATATATATATATTTTTTTTCAATAAAAATTGTCATCTGAAAAACAAGAATAAAGAGGATGGTAAAGACTGACACCCCCAGTGACCTGAGAACATATAGTTAATATTCTCCATGAGGATATAAAGGTAATATAGAAGAGTAAAAAGGTGAAAAGTGTCCAGTCATTGCTTTTCTTTTATTTCTGCTGCTCCTTTTCTTAATCGGTCATGCAGTTCCAGAGATATGGTCCGTTCTATTTAGTGCAATTTTTCATGGTGTTTACAAGGGGCGTGTCTTTACATTATAACCATATGAGCCACGCCCCCTTGTACAACTATACAAATTAGCACTAAATAAAAAGGACCATATCTCTGGAACCATATGACTGAATAAAAAAAAAAAAGACAAAAGTGGATACTCAGGGGAGCACCTGGAATGAAATTCGAGTAAAACCGACAATTTATGACCTGCTTTAAATACAACCTGTCACTTTCCATAAGTGTGTTTTTTAGCTAGTGCAAATGCCGATGTCCTGAATCTGGTGGGGTTTTTTGTTCCTGTGCCTCTCTGTTACTGAGATGTGGCCCCCTATTCCCAAATGGTCATGGTCATAGATAATACTCAGAAGAGCCGAGGATTACGCCCACTTGGCTAACAAGACTAGATTTATATATACAGTAGCAAAGAGGGGGCCATATCTTGGGAACGGAAAGGTGCAGGATCAATGGCAATACAACACCAAATTTAGGAGAACAGCAGCATTTACACCAGGTGAAAAAAAAATCATATCTTTGGCAAGTTCCAGGTCCTCTCTAAGACACCCCTCTAAAAATTGGGGTCTTATAGTATGGAAAGCTGAAAGAGCAGTTGTCATTCAGAGATATCTATGTGCCTCCCCTGCAGCGGCCGAACCGCTGGGATCCGAGGGGGGGATTACTTGTGGCTCGAGGGTCTCCGGACCCGGGGTCTAGGGGCCACACTCAAATGAAGAAGGGGATTATTTACAGGGGATTTGGTATAGTTTGTGACACCACCCGTGTTGTACGGCAATTGGGAGTACCGCCGCTGCCGTTGGGAGTACCCGGGGTGATGGAGTGGGGCATCAAGATAATGTTACCGTCCACGGGTAGGGGAAGGCCCCAGGACTCTGGAGGGTGCTATAGGATACAGGGGGTGCGCAGGCTAGCTGGTTCCAGTGGTTAATTAGTTACTCACTCAGCAATAAAGCAGACGCTGACAACAGAGTAAACCAAGTCTCTGACTGCCACTGTCTCTTGAGGGGACCTCGTCCGGGTCCCGTCCCCTGCAGCACTGTTTGGTGGTCCGTGACCTGCCTCCTGGCACAGAATTTAGAGTGTCCTTTGTGGCCCGTCAGCTTAGAGTTTTCCGGGCCCCGCTCCCCACTATGGTTAAGTGAAGGATCCTGCTCTCAGGAGCTCACGTTTGGGATTTCAGTGGGCCGCTTGTTTGGAAAGCTCTATCCCCCTCGTTGCGCTAGTGCCCCCGACCTTTGAGCTTCGTGGGAACAGTCCAAAGAGGTCCTATTCTCCGCAGGTTAATTGCCGGGTCGCCTGAAGCTTCTCCCCGACCTAGGGTCCGTGTACCCAGTCGTGCCTTCGGTCCCAGACTGGTGATTAGGCCCAGGCTGCTGACCGTCCTCCAAGACAGATCCCAAGCACCTAGCCTCAATCCCTTGCGACCAGAGGTCCAACTCCTCGATGTCCAGACCACCATCTGCGACCTAGTCTGCTTCTTCCCTGGGAGATACAACTCCCAGCTTCCTCTGAGCTCCTCACAGCTCGAGGGCTACCACTGAACTCTGGGGAGCTGCTACTCCCAGCTCCTCACTCACTGTGAGCTACTTCTGCTCTTCCTGTCAGCTCTGCTCTGCACTTCCTCCCTTGCTGACTTCCCCCCTCCCACCATTCTGTCTGACCCCTGGGTGGGCGGCCCTATTCCAGCTTAAGCAGCCCACCTGGTGTGCCTACAGGTGTGGTGTGAGGTGTAACTAGGATTTGTGGATGCTGGTGGAGGCAGTACCGCAAGAGAGGGACCCAGAACCATGGAGGGTTAAGCCCTGCACGGGGAGAGAAAGATTGTGCAGAACCCTGTGACGACCCGAATAGTCCAGGGGGGTCACATCTACATCTTTTCATTGCCTTACAATAAATTATGCCCTGAAGATTTGTAGTGGGTGGGCAGACCCCTACAAAGGAAACATAGTCATCCGGAAATGTTAATGTTGTTTTAATAAAAGTGCTTTACTGATATTGTATTGTGTTAGGGCACCCCCTAGTGGCCGGGTGGGACGGCTGTCGCCACAGGGAACGAGGAGGAGCCGGCAGAAACCAGGGGAAGATAAAAAGTGTGTGTGTGGTGGAAAGTGGCAGTTGGGTCCGGGAGGAGCAAGTGAACAACAAGGGGGCAGAGTGTGGGAGCTGAATTGATAGGGGACGCCGGAGAAGACAGGAGGAGACGGAACCTCAGCGAGTGAAGCAGCCGGTGTGGGTCCGGTCTGTGGGTAGCTGTCAGTGGGAGCCCGGCGAAGTGGAGTAACCGGTCACATCCCCACTGGAGGGTGCGTCAGGGCAGGTTGTCCCCCAGCTCAAGCAAGTGTACCCGGTATCCATAACTGCACTGTTTTGTGTTGGAGAAGAAGTGTGAAAATAAAACATGTCGTTTATTTGCATTGAACCCTGCCTGAAGCGTGTTTATGCGCCGGATGATCGTTGCACCACCACACTCTGCCCCACCGAGTCATCTCCCGACCTTGAAGTAGTGATGGAGTCAGGGGAGAGTCTTGAATCTACAAAGGCCACGACTACAAGGCCGGAGGCCCCCCTGGCTCATCACTACAGATTTGTATAGCATATTTGTCACGATGTGAATTTAGGCGTCACGCCAGGTACAGGAGGACTCCTGGTGAGCGGCGCAACACTGTGGGAACACCAGGGTAATGTCACGCCGGGCAAAACAACACAATGGGTACACCAGGGAAACAGTTGCCTCTTGTGCTAGGGAAAGGGTAGCGGGGTCAGCTCCTAACACTCACCTGAGGCTGATCCCTGCACTCCCTAACGTCCTTAGACGGGTCCTTCCCCCCGTGCGCCATTACATGCCAAGGTCCTCTACTCACCCTGCCTAGTGAAGGCCAAACGAAATGTCAGTTTGGCCACTACAATAAGACAGCATGAGGAAGGTAAGAAAAACAGGTGGGGAAAGGCACGACAAAAAGCACGCCTTGGTTTCTACAGAAGGAAACTTCACAGCAGCAATATTAACGACACCCCAGCTATGCAGCGATGTGCTCCTTCAACATAGGATAGGTATGAGCTATAGCTGGCATAGGGTGGAGTGAGGAGTGGATATTTATAGCATAAGGGAGTGGCTGCAGCTGAGGTTACAACTACCTGTTAGATCACTGCAGGATAGAAATGAACCGTAACCCCCTCAGTATCGGATAGAATTAAATATGCTCCTATTCAGGGTAAATGACAAGCGGGCACTACAGCGGATCTGTGATCCACAATACGCAGTGACCACAGATCCCCTGAGATCTGCCGCCCATGTGGTCATCCATAAGATGCTTCCCATACCACCATACTAACATCTATAATTAAAGGAATTGTCTAACATGTAAACAAAAAAAACATATGCTCAAATGTTTATAGAGTAAATAATCCTCACATTCCTGCCCCCAGAACTCCTGTTCTGAGGCTGCCAGGGTCCTCCGCCGATCTCAAAAATTCCTGTTTGGTCCGGGCAGGCATGTGATCGCTGCAGCCAATCACTAACTGCAGGGCTGGCCAAGAGCTGTTGATTGGCTGCAGCACTCACATGTTCATCACATCTTCATCTGGACCAAGCAGGAAGAGCAGAGACCGTCAGTGGACCTTAGCTGGATGTTATTTGCCAGGTTCCCCCACAAATTACAGCTGATCGCTGTGGGACACTTTGTAATCAGCTCACTGATAGCGGATCTTTCTAGGAAGTAGGAGTTGTCTGAAGTGCAGGATCCCTTCAAAATAAGGCTATGACTTACAGTTACCACTTGGTGCGTGTTTTGAGGAAACTGGAACCAAACAGAGTGGAGAATATGAACCTCGGAGGCACAGCCAAAACAGGTGTCATTCTACCCGGTGCTAATCCTTGAATCGTGAACCACAAGGAGCCGTCTGGCTTAGCATCATTTAGTAAATCCGCACATCTGCCATATACTTGATTTAAGAGGACAAAACGTTGGCTGGGGATGGGTTCTTATTTAGGATGTTGTTCACACAGGATGAAATTTCTTGACAAAACTGTGCAGTTATCGCTGCGGTTTCCACTACCCAAACGTTACAGGTGCACCGCCGACTACTGCCGGGAATAGTCCTACAGCTTATACTGGTATGCTGCTGACGTTAAACCTGTAGCGATGGTCAATTTACGCCAAGGGTAGATGGGACTTCATGAAATTTCAGTAAGAAAACACCGGTTTATAAAATGCAGCAGATTTCCAGCAAACACCAATCTCTAGAACGGGGCTCCGGTTATGTAGAGGTGGCCGTGTATCCGTTCATTTGCCGTCTTCGCCAGTTCCATAGAAAATGAATGTAGTCCATTCTGATGGGCATTTCAGAGCCACAATCTAAATGATTGCTCAGGGTCCCAGCTGTCGAACCACCACTAATCCGCAAGTTATTGTCACGGACGGAGATAGAAGCTATATCGTCCATATAGTACAATACGAAAGGAAGGGAAAAGGAATGTCCTATAGCTAGGGAAAGGGGGAAGTGGTGATCACTGACAACAAACCGCAGCTCACCCTCACTGCCCTCCCCGACACTATACAGGTTCCGCACCTGTTGCCGAGCCGGAATACCACACCCTAGGCAAACCCTGATCTGAGCCCTAAGTAAGGATGGCGGATATTAGCACTTATCAGCACCACTAACGTTGAGGGAGACACAAATGCTAGCACCAGAGCCCAGGTAGATAGCAAAAGTCCAACACTTAGGAGCAGCCACCACAGAAGTCTCTGGAACAACAATGGAGACTACTGCTGCAGACCACAGCCAGGAACAACTATGAACTGTACCCTAACCACCCCAAGGTGAGGTTTATAAAGGAAGTCAATGGCTGGCAACTGAGAGGAAAAACTGTCAGTTTCCCAGGGTCATAGAGTCCGCTGCTGCAGAAACAGGGAACTGTCAGATAACAACACATTGTTACGGTTGCTGTGGCACAGGAGATTATGTTCGGATTTCTTGCTACTGCACATGTGCGAGCACTGGTGACTATGTTCGGATTTCTTGCTACTGCACATGTGCAAGCGCTGGAGACTAAGTCCTATCTTGGAGCCATTGCACATGTGCGGGTGACATCATCGCTGACACGAGGTCACATGTCTCTGACACCTTCTAAGCTGATTGGCCGCTGGTCATATGCTTGTGACACGTGGTCACATGTCTCTGACACCTTCTATGCCGATTGGTCGCTGGTCATGTGCTTGTGACGCTTTGCTCGGTGATAGGCCAGCGTGACGTCATTCCTGTCGTTCTGGCAGCGGATTGGCTCTGGTGTCCTCCATCTTGGATAAGGCACAGAATCTATATAAGACCCTGACGCACGCCGCACGGCGCTCAGTCCTCTTGGTTCATGCATGAGAGTAGACGCTCTGTGCACGTCCCTTTAGGCATCTCTCTGTCTATGCTAGGTGAGCGCTAGCAGCAGGGTAGCGTTCTTATACCTTACAGCTTCGGCTGCAGTCCGTATCCTTACATCTTAGGGGAGCGGACATAGGCAGGTACCTGAGGCACATGGTCCGGCTGGGCCTTGTGATTCTACTCGTAGGTGGACGTTGCCGCTAGGGTAACGTTCCTTATACTGCGTCTGGCAGTTGTTCGTATCCTCGCACACTAGGGGAGCGAACATAGGTAGAAGCTTTGTGCGGCTTACGCTGCTGTCCGTCTCTTTTGCACCACTAGTGGAGCGGACCCAGGCAGGTGCCATATATAGTGGTTCGTGTCCTCGCACACTAGTGGAGCGAACGAAGGTAGGAGCTTTGTGCGGCTTACGCTGCTGTCCGTCTCCTGGTACCGCTAGAGGAACGGACCTAGGTAGGTGCCATTTCAAACTCACTGCTTTTGTATCTGTGACCATTAACAGAGACCATACCACACACCCTCCAAGTAAGGGAGGAATTGCTTTATTTCCTAATTATATTCCTCTGTGAGTTTAACAGAGGTATTGCACTCTGCACTTGGGCTATTACTATTTACAGTGGCACACTTATATACCCCTTATCCTCTGCCATAGTCTGCAGCAGAGTCTTTGCACGGTGGACCCTGACTGTCTGATATTCCTTTGGGTTTTATTATCAGAGAGCCCCCCGTAACACACATGCTGCCAATATCTGGGATTTTCTAAAGGCCCCGTCACACTAAGCAACATCGCTAGCAACATCGCTGCTAACGAACAACTTTTGTGACGTTGCTAGCGATGTTGCTGTGTGTGACATCCAGCAACAACCTGGCCCCTGCTGTGAGGTCGTTAGTTGTTGCTGAATGTCCTGGGCCATTTTTTAGTTATTGCTCCCCCGCTGTGAAGCACACATCGCTGTGCGTGACAGCGAGACAGCAACAACTAAATGTGCAGGCAGCAGGAGCCGGCTTCTGCGGAGGCTGGTAACCACAGTAAACATCGGGTAACCAAGAAGCCCTGTCCTTGGATACCCGATATTTACCTTTGTTACCAGCCTCCGCCGCTCTCACTGTCAGTGCCGGCTCCTGCTCTATGCACATGTAGCTGCAGGACACATCGGGTTAATTAACCCGATGTGTGCTGTAGCTAGGAGAGCAGGGAGACAGCACTAAGCAGTGTGTGCTGCTCCCTGCTCTGTGCACATTTAGCTGCAGTACACATCGGGTAATTAACCCGATGTGTGCTGTAACTAGGAGAGCAAGGAGCCAGCGCTCAGTGTGCGCTGCTCCCTGCTCTCTGCACGTGTAGCTCCGTGCACTGGTAACCAAGGTAAATATCGGGTTGGTTACCTGATATTTACCTTAGTTACCAAGCGCAGCATCTTCCACGCGGCGCTGGGGGCTGGTCACTGGTTGCTGATGAGCTCACCAGCAACTCGTAGTAGCGACGCTCCAGCGATCCCCGCCAAGTCAGGTTGCTGGTGGGATCGCTGGAGCGTCGCAGTGTGACATCTCACCAGCAACCTCCTAGCAACTTACCAGCGATCCCTATCGTTGTTGGGATCGCTGGTAAGTTGCTTAGTGTGACTGGACCTTAACACTCGCTGCCACTAGATTATCAGCCAGCCATGACATTTCCGTGACAGGCCATGACAGTTATTACCTATTCCATGGATTATTTAAAATTTTGTTTTTTGCCCCTAAATGGGAACTGAGCTTTAAACAAATTGTGCCTAAATCAATACTACAAGCAAACATAAGAAACCTTTTTTTATACATCTGCTTCTTTCTCCACTTGAGAGACACATCTACCCCTTCCCTTTGTTCATCATTGCCTATAAGAAACAATAAAAAAAACAGCCCAAATACGACTTGCTCAAGTCAATATGGACCACCAGCTGACTGTGAGATCAGATTATAGTTGCCTATTTAAGTCTACAAAGAGTAGAGGGAGTAGGGGAAGAAAGGAGCAGAGTAAGGAGCAAAGAAACAAATCGTGATGGTTCTAGCTAGCATATCCTAGGAATGGATTCACAACTACACTGCTCAGTACTGCTGTATAATGTCCTCCTCTGTTGCAACTTCTGAGCATGTTCTATGTAGAGACAGAGGAGCAGGAATCATATCAGCTCATCTCACTACCCACTAGCTCAGAGACAACTGAAAATTAGAGACAGAGCCTTGCGGAGTGGGAAAACTGCAGAATACAAGTCATATAATGGCCAAAAATTGTGTTATTCCTCATGTACACACAGGACAGCTTATGCTGATAAAAGTTACCATATTTTCCAGATTACAAAATGCACTTTTTAACCCCCCAAACTGGGGGTAAAATGATGGTGCGTCTTACAATCCGGATATGGGTTACTGGGGCGGCGGTGGAGAGCAGGGTCACAAGAGGCAGGGTCGGCGATACTGAGGGCTGAAAAGAGGGGATATCACTGCAGTGGAGCGGCTCAGGAGCGCCACAGGACAGAGGGTCGGCAATACTGTGGTCTCGGGGATGTCGAGGCAGTGGGCACCAATGATCTGCCGGCGGGCTGCAGGCTCCATTGAATCGACCGCAGTTGACAAGATGGACTTCAAGAAAATGGCTGCAGAGGTGGTGCATGCGCAGACATGGACTCGGCGGCCATTTTTGTGAAGCCTATCTTGTCAACCGCAGGCGATTCAATAGAGTCTGCAGTCCACCGGCAGATCAATGGCGCACCCCCAAGGCCTCTGTATCGTTGAACCTCCATCCACTAACCCTCTTGAGCCACAACACCCCCTCCTCCAAACCTGCAGCTTCGCTGACCCTGCCTCCTGTGACCCTCCTGAGCAGCTCCATCACCACTGCTCCCCCTGGTGAGCATATAAAACGCACTAGGATTATAAGATGGATCCTCATTTTAACATTAAAAATTATTGTTTCCTATGTTCCTCCTCTTAATTAGTTGTGCGTCTTATAATCCAGTGAGTCTTATAAAATGAAAAATACGGTACTTGAAAGAGAGTTCTCCGGCTATTCCACAGAACAGCTCCTGAGACGCACTGGCCAGACGCTTTCTCTTCTGGGGACACCTTCACCACAACACCGTTTAGTTATGCACTTTAAAGAGGAACTGTCAGCCGAATAGTTGACCCCTAACTAAAGGTAATGGTGTAAAGCCCTCTTAATGTCTATTTTATTGTTACCCTTAATAGTTGAATTTCATTTGGGGAATCTTTGAGAAGTGTCTTGAAGTTTTATCCTTAAGTGCATTGGGGTGGGCACTTCACTCCACAGCTTCTGCTGTACTACATCGGCCACCATTGGCCTCCGGCTGTTGATTGACAGCCTCTCGATGACCGATATAGAGGTGCTGGCGCTGTCATTACCTGGGTCCATTTCATCATCTGGGGTGGCGACTGCACAGTGAACTACTAATGATATTGCAAGATCAATTTACTGGCTTCCACAACATCATTAGGAACTCACTGCACAGGCCCCACCACTTCAGAAGAAACTAACCCGGGTAACGACGGCGCCTGCGCAGGGGAGATGAAACTCTTCGAGAAGAGTGACCGGTCATTCCTGCAACCCCTCTTTATCATCAAACACGATCCTGTATACCTCAGAATATGAGAGTTTCATACTTGTACCACGCTGCATGCAAATTACGCGGTCTGGTCTGTGTCTCGAAAATGAAATCAGCGCTGCCCCAGTCCCTTCAAACAGTGCCTCTTCTAACTGCAGTGGAATCACTGTCTGTTCAATAGGGCACAGTGAGGCGCGCATGCGCACGTCTCCCATTTCACTACGCAGTTGCAAGACTTCAGGCACTTTGTGGCTGACATAGAGACGTCATCCTCTTGCATGCAATTAGAAGAGGCGGTGTTTGAAGGAAACAAGGCGGCAATTAAGGGATCAGGGCGAAATTTGAAGGGACCAGGGCGGCATTTGACTGGACCAGGGTGGCATTTGAAGGGATTAGGGTGGTGTTTGAAGAGATCGGGGTGGCAATGAAGGGATCGGGGTGGCATTTGAAGGGACTAGGGTGGCATTTGAAGGGATCAAGGTGGGGTTTGAAGAGATCGGGGTGGCGATGAAGGGAACGGGGTAGCATTTGAAGGGACTAGGGTGGCATTTGAAGGGATCAAGGTGGGGTTTGAAGAGATCGGGGTAGCGATTGAAGGGATCGGGGTGGCGTTTGAAGGGATTGGGGTGGTGATTGAAGGGATTGGGGTGGCAATTGAGGGGATCAATGTGGCGTTTGAAGGGATCTGGTGGCGTTTGATGGAACCGGGGTGGCGATTGAAGGGACCGGGGTGGCGATTGAAGGGATCGGGGTGGCGATTGAAGGGACCGCGGTGGCGATTGAAGGGACCGGGGTGGCGATTGAAGGGACCGGGGTGGCGTTTGAAGGGATCGGGGTGGCGATTGAAGGGACCGGGGTGGTGATTGAAGGGACCGGGGTGGCGATTGAAGGGACCGGGGTGGCATTTGAAGGGACCGGGGTGGCGTTTGAAGGGACCGGGGTGGAGACTGAAGGGCTTGACGTGGTGTTTGAAGAGATCGGGGTGGCATTTCAAGGGGCCTGGAAGGCGTTTTAACGGACCGGTGCAGGGTTTGAAAGGAAAGGGGCGATGTTTGACAGCTATGGGGGGGGGCTTTGAAGGGAAATTGCAATTCCTAATTGCAATCTCGAGACACCTATAGGATCAGACCACGTAATTTATATACAGCGCAGGACAAGTCTAAATATAAATAGATCTAAAGGTGATGGGCATGGTATATAAGTGAAAAAACTGGTGACAAGAGGTTTCTTTTAAGCATAAAACATCAAGAATAGCTTTCTCAAAAATGCTCTAACAAAAATTCTACTAGCAGGGAATGAATGTAATAAGAATCAAAGGGGCTTTCCACTTATACTATTAATTCGGGGTCATATACCCTGCTGACAAGTTCCCTTTAATCGTTCTAGTGTAGAGCGCCCCCTAAGGTATCAATGAGGTTCGTCTGGGTAAGACCTATGCTGTGTTTAACCAGTCGGTTCTTCAAGAAGCCTATTATGCACGCATCCGAGAGGCAGAGCTGGTCTAACCTTCCATTGCTCCGCTGTTCTTTGCCAGTTGACTTTTCGAGATGACAACTCAACTTGTACCAACTATATTATCACCAATCATTGTATGAGTTAATTAACCAATTTGCCAAATTCCAAGTATCATGAGAAGAGACGAAGAGCTTGGAATCTAAGGTGGAGGGTTGGGTCTGGGGGTGTGGGGGCGATACTCCTCCATTTATTGAGTCATTACAAGATCAGAACCAATTTCCTACCTTGCTGGCTCCATCTTCAAACACGGATTGGTGAACGTTGCATGCAAACAGAGAATTTGGGAGGTCGTTGAAGTCGGTGATGCCTTGAAAGTCTTCTTCAGTTAGATATCCAGATACGTCCTTTCTTCTGTGTATTGGATAAAGCAAAAGGAACTCTCCACCCCCGACAATACAGGCGAAATAACTGGGGTCCCTCATCCCAGCAAAGTATGGGTCTTCCCTCATCCCTGGGAAGAAATGAGAAAAGTCACGGTTTTCCCACAAACAAAGTTCATTTTAATCAATACATTTTGGAATAATAATAATTTCCACAATTGGATGTGTTTAGAAAAAATGTCTCTGTGCTGAGATAATCTTATATGTGTCCCTGCTGTGTATGCATCCGTGTCTGACTATACAGGGTCATGGTCTGATCATACCACATGTCCTGGGCCGGGGAGGAGATTACAGCATGGAATCGCAAATTACTCTTTCTGTGAGGTAAAAGCTTTTTTTAAAAAAAGACAGGGAAATGTTTTACCTCACAAGAAGAATCAGCTGTGATCCCATGCTGTAAAGAAGTATATACTGTAGACATTATAGCAAAAAATACCCCAAATTAAATGAAACTGGCCCTTTATTGCTCGCCTTGGTACACAAGCTAACCAGTGAAGAAGCCAGTACTGAGCTAATCCCGAGAAATAATCCGTATTCACACCTTGAAGCTACCGCGCTCTGATGAATAGGGTTTCATTTTAACGAAAAAAATGTTTTAACCTTATTAAAATACCAGAGCGTGGGGGTACAAATTCCTGGAGGTATTAGGTGACTAAGCCGTGTTTTGTTAGCAAAGAAACAGTCACTACCCAGATAACCTGACACCCAAACGAGCCGCCTGAAAGCCTCTGCGACGCACAGCGCCAGCTCACGCCTGCCCGGATCTGCGCACTGACACTGACAATACAGCTAATGACCAGAGAAACGGGAGAGCAATTATCCCAGGCGGAAATCATCAGAGGCAAGGAATATATGGATACCACATGTCTAGTCTGGAAGCAAAGAATTGCTGTTTTGCCTATTATTATACATTATTTATTCTATTTTTTTATCATATTAATAATTCTAATTATTCACTATTATATTATATTCTTTATATAAATTTGTCATGTAATTTTATGACTTGTTATTATTTATAGTTTTTATTATATTGATTGTTATTTATCATTATTATTACTATTATGTTGTTATTTTATTACTATTATTAGTAATTATTATTATTAGTAGTAGTAGTAATATTAGTATTTAATTTTACTACTACTATTATTGCTTATTATATTATAGCTATACTATTATATTGTTCTTTTATTATCATCATCATTTTACATTATTTACTATATTACAGCAATTTATTTTGTTATTTATCATATTCTATTATTGATTGTATTATTACAAATTCTAATTATTATTATTATAATATTATATCCTTTAAATAAATATATATATATATATATATATATATATATATATATATATATATATATATATATATATAAATAATTTGTCATATTATTTTTAGGATCATTGTTATTATTTATGGTTTCATATTTATTTTGTTATTTATCATATTATTACTACTATTATGTTCTTTTATTTATTTTTACTATATTACAACTATTCTATGTTGTTCATTTATTGTTATTATTTTATTCTTTACATTATTTACTATATTATAGCTATTAATGTTATTTATCATATTATTATTACTATGGTTATGTTGTTCTTTTTTTTATTATTATTATTATTATTATTATTGCTACTATGTATTTTTTACATTATTTGCTATATTATAATGTCCATTATAATTTTTTTTACATTATTTACTATATTATAGCTATTTGTTATTTATCATATTATTATTACTATGGTTATGTTCTTCTTTTTTATTATTATTATTATTATTACTCCTATGTATTTTTTACACTATTTGCTATATTATAATGTCCATTATAATTTTTTTTACATTATTTACTATATTATAGCTATTTGTTATTTATCATATTATTATTACTATGGTTATGTTCTTCTTTTTTATTATTATTATTATTATTATTACTCCTATGTATTTTTTACACTATTTGCTATATTATAATGTCCATTATAATTTTTTTTTACATTATTTACTATATTATAACTATATTATGTTTTTCTTTTATTACTATATTACTATTTTTATTTTTTTTTACATTATTTTCTGTATTATAGCTAAAACCCATAAACATTTGATTCTCTGCCAATTTTTTTTTTTACAAAAATCCATAACCCCAGAGGACAGCTTTGAAAACAGTTAATATTTATTATTTTAGCACCATTTATTCCATGGCGCTTCACATGTGAAAAGGGGTATACATAGTAGGGAAAATGCAGTAATCATGAACAATACAAGACACAGACAGGTACAGGAGGAGAGAGGACCCTGCCCGCGAGAGATCACAGTCTACAAGGGATGCTTGAGGATACAGTAGGTGAGGTTGGAGATGGTCATGCAGCGTTATAGTGGACGTAGGTTTACTACAGGTTATAGGCTTGTCAGAAGAGGTGGGTCTTCAGGTTCCTTTTGAAGATATCCACGGTAGGAGAGAGTCTGATGTGTTGGGGTAGAGTATTCCAGAGTATAAGGCAGGCATGGGAGAAGTATTATATGCGATGGTGAGAAGAGGAGATAAGAGGGGAGTAGAGAAAGAGGTCTTGTGAGGATCTGAGGTTACATGCAGGTACGTATCGGGAGACTAGGTCACAGCTGTAAGGAGGAGACAGGTTGCGGGTGGCTGTGTACGTCATGGTTAGGGTTTTGAACCGGAGTGTTTGGGCAATGGGAAGCCAGTGTAGGGATTGGCAGAGAAGAGAGGCTGGGGAATAGCGAGGGAGAGGTGGATCAGTCGGGCAGCAGAGTTTAGGATAGATTTTTAGGAGTGCAAGAGAGTTAGAAGGGAGGCCACAGAAAAGAAAGTTGCAGTAGTCAAGGTGGGAGATGATGAGGACAAGCACTAGTGTTCTTGCAGATTCTTGGTCAAGGAATGTAGTAATCTGGGCAGGTGGTGGAAGGGGCTTGGATAATGTGGCTTGAAGGAGAGAGCAGAGTTGACGGTTACCCCCAGTTAGCGAGCAAGTTTTGTTGGTTTGTTTTTTTCCCCATTGATTGGGTCACACAATTGCTAAAACTCTGGGATTTGGACCATTGTTTGGAAAGAAAAATCTAATTTTGTAAATATCGTTCTAAGATTCTTGTCTTTTGCAGACATGGTATTCGTCACTATATTCACAATTGCTTTGTCCACCAAAGGGTTATTGTCAAAATAACGAATTTTACCCACGGGCTGGGGTCACAAGACCGGATTTTCTCCATCCGAGAAACCCAGTTCAGCTATGCTATCCGACTGAACAGACTCTTATTCCAGTTTGATCAGTTTTTCTCGGATGTAGAGAAGAATAAAGAAAGAATGTCTCTATCTTCTTCGTTCTGTCACTCTGTGAAAATCAGACCGTACTTGAATGTCATCTGAGTGCGGCCCATTTTTTTCATGGACTCAAAGACTTGAATGGCCAGTTCGAGAAAAAAAATTGGACATGTGCACGCTCTATTAAATAACGTTGGTCCAACTGATGTCTGATGTTCTGTCGGATTTCTCTCGGACTAAAAATATGATCGTTGTCCCATATGCCAGAAATAGCGGAGCACGGTACTGGTCTCCAGCAGTCCCATAAACAATTAAGTGGAAGTCGAGTATGTACAGTACACTGGGTGGGTATAACACCCATACCGATATCCCCACACTGTCCTGCCTCCCTCCCGCGGTGGGCATGTCGGCAATCTAACCTGCACGGCCGTCCTGTGATGGCTGACCTGTCCCCAGTCCATGCTGCTGTCTTCCAGGGCCTGCGCACACCGCACAGGCCTCCTGGGAGTGCCCATAGGGTGCACGCAGACATGCCCCTTTTCTTAAAAGGCCAATATGCCCTGACACAGAAATGACCTCTCAGCTAGACTGAGAGGCTGCAGGTATTTAAGGCACTTTCCCAATAAGGAAGGTGCCTGGGCAACAAGTTTCTAATGCTGCTAGTTCTCAGGTACCATTTTGGTGCTGTGTTCTCCTGCTGTCATTTTGCTGCTGATTTGTATCTGTGTTTCAGTGCATTACAAGTTCACTGCTGCAATGTGGCACCCTGGACAAGCCAGGACGTCACAGGTACTGCAACAACACACCCCACACCCCGGTTAGGAACACCAAAGTCAGACACAAATCCTTGTTGCCTCCCTCCAGGGGCTGATGTCCACACCAGGTGGGGTGGAGCCAGGCGGTTGGCTCCACCCACTGAGGAGTTCACAGTCCTGGAGGCGGGAAAAGGAAGGCAGTTCAGTTGAGTTTTGGAGTAGAGTTGGAGAGTGAAGGAAGTAGTAGTGGAGGAGCTGACTGGCCGTGTCCGGGTACGTGGCCCGGGCACAGAAACAGCAAGGTTGGCAGACGGTGGTGACCGTCTGCAGGTGAGGCCGATTGACGCACAACCTTAAGGACCGGGGACGGGCGGTGGCCCGCCGGTACCGGACCGGGGAGCGAAGAGAGGCCAGCACCATTCGGCAGGGCCTACGGACCCCGACCAGGCTTGGAGTCGCCGTTAAACCGGTCAAATCCGTCAGCGACGGGAACCTCCGGGGTTTCCCAGCAGTAAAGACCCGACTAAAGGCAACCGCTCAACCGTGAAGGGAAATACAGCTACCGCCACAGCTAGAGTTCCCAGGGCCAGCGCCTGCGGGCAAAAGGGGCTCCTCCAGCAAATATACCGCTGGGGAGCGGGTTACCGGTGGGAAGCCATCGGGGCCGTGAACGTAACACTGGTGCAGGGAGAGACAGTTACCGCCAACCTACCGGGAGTGACCGCCGCAGCCGTCTGTGGGACTCGTCCATCCAGCCGTTTGTTTTACCAGAGACTCCGTGTCCGTTACTGGCTGAGTAAGTACAACCGTGCCGTCTGGCACTGCGCTGCCCCTGCGACCCTGCACCCGGCCAAGCCCCGCCATCCACCTTACAGCCAACAACTCCGGGCCCCGGGACTACCAAAATCCCCCTACCCACGGAGGGGAGAGAAAACATCCCAGCTGCTCCCTGTCATCGCTCCCGGGATCCCCGTACAGAGCAGCGGTGGTGCCCCAACCTCACCACACACCGTGGGTGGCATCACAAACCGACATCCCAAACCCCAACAGACCACCCCTTTCACTCACGGGCGAGGAGCGCCGCTCGAGTCCCCGGGATCCGGCCCACCGCTCGAGCCACCGAGCAGCAGCAGCTGAACCCGAGCCGCAAAAGCGGTCGAGCAGCGCACCCCCCCCCGCCCGCGACAGCAACTATCCATGCCATGCCGGCCGAGTATCACGATATCTGCTGACACTGCTGCAAGCATCTACGCCGGTCACCAACCACGATACCCGCTGCCACAATTGTACACATTGGCCGCTGCTACCGCATCCATCCCGACCGAATCTACGACTCCGCATGCTACTGCTGTTGCTCCAACCAGAAACTATCAGTGTCCGATCCCCTGGGGCCAGCCATCGCAGCATCAGTCTTCCCGAGTGGCATCTAGTCTCACACCTGCAGGGCAACACCCGCACCAACAGAGGCTCTGGGGAAAACGAGATGTAGTTCTGCAGTCAAGCCCCTCTGGGTTTTCTTTGTGCTGTGGAGTAGTGGGTCCGCTAATCACTTGCTCGCCCCGAGACCATAACAGTGGGACTGCAAACCACCAATCTCGGAATCTCTAAGGATGGCTAACCTCCAGCAATAAGCAACGTATCCCTTATTCCATAGGTAGGGGATAATTTCTTATTTTGAGAATACTCTTTCAGTTTACCCAAGGCTATTTATCCTCCTAAAAGACTTCACGTTTCTAAAGCAGTAGATTCTCCGGGATATCTCTGTCCTGCCAATAGATCTTAACAGCTCATTTACATATAGGAAAAATGTGGATTTCTGTGTAATAAAACATTGCATCACTGATATCAAGATATCATTTTATTCAGCTTACTATTGAAACGCTCATGGCCGGTATACAGGCAGCGAGTGGGATTAGTGGACCCACTGGACCACAGGAGGAACCTGGGCTTACCCCTATAGTGGAGGGGCGTAACTAAGAGCCCGCCGCAGGTGGACGCCAAGTACCACTCCCAGGGCAGTGACCGGGACTGTGAAAGCTGACCCCCAGGACAGGAGATGGACGGGTATAGACGGGTACAGGCGGGGTGACTGAGGCAGGCTGGGTAGGTGGGTACGGACAGGAATGGTGGGCACAGCAGGGGCACACAGGTATGGGACGGACACAGGGATGACTGGACAAGAGCTCAAGACCTGACAACAAGCTAGGTAGCAGACTGAAACACTGACTAATTGGAGCAATGCGCAGGCACCTCCCCTAATGGAAGGGTGCCTTAAATACATAGTGCCTCTCAGCCATAGGCTGAGAGATATTTCCTGGAAATGATACACCAGCCCTTTAAGAGGATGGTCGGTGTGCACGTGCGCCCTAAGCACACTCCCGTGAGACGTGCGCTGTGCACACAGGCCCCGGGAGGGGAAGGAGGCAGCAGCACACATGGATGGCTGGGGGAGAGCGAGGGAGGACGCAACCCGGCCGGGGCGGTGAGTAAGTCATCGTCTCTGCAGGGACACCTAACTACAACTATGACCTGCATTCTAATATAGACAGCTTACGAGGGTTGATCTTACTCACAGATTCCCTTTAATCTTCATGACCTACCCACCTACTTCTCTATCTGGGCTTATACCTTCCTGACTTTCTCAGATTATTCCCATTCAGCATCCAAAAAAACTGAAAGTATGTTCTACTCAACTTCTCGCTCAAAATTAATCCCTTTCTGACCTTCACGACTATTTCTCCAGCTTGGCTTTCATCTGCCAGATCTCCCCAACTACTCCATCTCCATGACCTAGGCTACTGTACTTCTGCATGCTACGTACCTTTTTGACACTTCTCAATGTCATGGAAACTTTCCAAGCATTGACTATACCTTCTCCTCAAGCTTCTTGTTTTCCTAAGCTACTAAACTAAAAGTAACACCGCTGATCTGCAGTCTGAGACTTTTTTTTGTCAACAGTCAAACATTTCACAATCCTCTGCATCAGACCAACAAAACACCAGCCTTGATGAATTGAGACCTCAATAATCGACATGACTAAAATGCACTGCGAGTCACTTTTGCATGTGCATTCAATGTCCGATTTCTCAATATAATAAAAGAAATAAAAAAAAAAAAAAAAAAAAAAAATATATATATATATATATATATATATATATATATATATATATATATATATATATATATAGTATTAGAAAATCATAAGATTCATACCTGATGCTAAAAAGAGGAAAAAGAAAACAAAACTGTTGTGTATCCTAAAATGGTGCTGGAAAAATGTACAACTCATCCTTCAAGATAGAAAAAAAAATGCTACATTGGCCAAAAATAAAAAGTTATTGATTGAAAATGATGGAACAAAATTACTTCTTAAAGTCATAACATACAGTGGGGAAATTAAGTATTTGATCCTCTGACGATTTTGCAAGTTTTCCCACCTACAAAAAATGGAGAGGTCTGTAATTTTTATCGTAGGTAATTTCAACTGTGAGAATCACATTGTATGATTTTTTAATAATTACTTTGCATTTTATTGCATGAAATAAATATTTGGTCACCGACCAACCGGCAAGAATTCTGGCTCTCACAGACCTGTTATTTTTTCTATAAGAAGCTCCTACTCTGCATTCATTAACTGTATTAGTTGCACCTGTGTGAACTAGTTACCTGTATAGAAGACACCTGTCCACACATTCAATCACACTCCAACCTCTCCACCATGGCCAAGACCAAAGAGCTGTCTAATAACACCAGGGACAAAATCGTAAATCTGCAGAAGGCTGGGATGGGTTTCAGGATAATTGGGAAGCAGCTTGGTGAAAAGGCAATGTGGCGCCCCTGAGGCTTCCGTCGCCACAGGTCATTGCACCCCATCAGCGGTGTGATGCCCCATTCTGGGTGAGGAAGGGAGTGAACACCGGTCCCCTGGTAAATCCACACTACACCCATTGCTAGGAACACACTGAGACCAGGAATAGTGGCAGAAAACCCTCCCATGCTGCATGCTGAGAGGGGCCGTAAGACCCATCCCTGCTCCCATAGGGTGGTAGCTTAGCAACTGGGGAGGTGGGAGGAGCCACCAGAGAGCAGATAGAGAAAGGAAGGTCAAGTTAGTTTCAGTTTACCTCAGGGAGTGAAAGAGTGAGGAGCCAGCATGTAGTTGGAGAAGAAGAACGAGAGAAAGGAGGGAGGAGGAGGCCTGCTGGAGGCAGGCAAGGAGGAGGAAAGAAAGAAGGAAAGAAGGAAAGAAAGCTCCAAGTCAGACAGGAGCAGAGAAACAGAAGGAGACGCTTCCTGGTGAAGATCCTGGGACCCAGAGGTCCAGGTGACACCACGTAGGAGACAGAAGGAGTCGCAGGGCCACGGGTAGTCTGTATAGCTGTCGGGGCAGTTTAGAGCTACGGTGGCCTGTTCCACTGTAACATCGGTGGAGGGATCAAGCTGCAGCAGGGGACGGTCCCTAGAGACTGGAGGAGTGCAAAGATCATCTCCAAACAGTAAAAACCGAGGCCCAGGGAACGTTGTAGACTCCCCGGGCCAGAACCCATAGCAGAACTTCCAGAAAAGGGGTAATCAGCCGACAGGTGACCCCCCGGCCTGGAGGCTGTAGTGGAGGCCAAGCCAGGTTTATCCTATTAAAGGCAAGGCTAAGGAAGACAGCAGAAGAAAGAGACACTAAGAGAAGGGTACCGGCTTTCACTCTCAGAATCACCCAGAAACGGCGGAGGTCCCTGATAGTGGTCCCAGCAGTCCAAGGGTCCCTACAGCGCTGTGACAAGAAGTGTGAGTAAAGAACTTGAACTGCACCCTTGAAGTGGTCTCTGTTATTTCAGCTGCATAGACATTCACAAGCACCAACTGTGCCCCGGGCATTGCTCCACCTGTGGGGATCAGTACCACCATTGCTGCCATAACATCATCCCGGTGGCCTCACACAGCAGCGGCGGCTTAATAGCCGCATACCACAGGTGGCGTCACGAACACAAACTTTAATTCAAGCCACATATTCCACTGACACCCACCAGGGCCACGGAGCCGGGCCCAGCCACCACTGACGACCACCGGACTAGTCCGGCCCGGCACCGGGTGTCCCATAGCCCTGGGGTGGGCGAGTCAACTTTGGCGTCACGAACAGGAGTTCGTGCCCGGTCCCACCGGGTACTGTGCGCCTGAAGAATCGTGAAAAAGCCTGTGTTTTACTGTGAGAGACTGCCGCCATTAGCGCTGCAAAGAGCGAGAAGAAGGGGGGCATGCCAGAAGAAAGGGCGCGAAGAGAAGCCCCGCCCCCTTGGTCTTGGCAAAAAGAGCGCGAAGCAGTGCCCGCGATGGAAAGCGGAGGAAGAAAAGATGGCGCGTGAAGAAGCTAAAATGATGGACGCCGAGCAACGAGCGGCCAGAGGAGGAGTGGCCGAGCCGGGACACGCACCTCAGAACCGGGTGGTGTCCTGCGTCCTGGAGAGCGGAGAAGATCCAGCAGCCGCTGCAGAGTCGGGTAAAGAGAGTGTCACCCCCAGCCGGCGGAGCCCGGATTGCCAGGTGGGGTTCCTGCCCGGTCCTCCTGCAGGCGCGCGTGCCACCACCGCAGCTCCGATACCAGCACCCTGCAGCAGGCCAGCGACCACCAGAACACCGGAGATGCTACTGAGGGGTGAGTCATTTAATGCCCCTGCCGGCGCGAGAGCCTCAACCCCCCCTGCCATGCCCGCGGTCCCTGGAGAGATGCCCGGCACGGCGACGCCGATCCAGGCCGCAGCCGCGCCAGGTGCGGCCCGCCAAGAATTCGCCGCCGGAGCGACGCCCATCCACACCGCAGCAGCGACGCCAAGCCCGGCCCGTCCAGCTCAGGCCCCAGCAGCGATACCCCGCTCGGACAAGCAAGATCCCGCCGCAGCGGCGACGTTAATCCACGCCGCAGATGCGGCCCGCCAAGCCCAGGCCGCAGCCACGCCAGGTGCGGCCCGTCAAGAATCGGTCACAGCAGCGACTTCAATACAGGCCGCCGCCATGCCAGGCGCGGCCCGCCAAGACCAGCAGACTGTGCTGACCGCTGTCAACCTGCTGCTAGGTGGGGAGCCGGAGAAGAATCCCTACATGTAAAGAAGTAAGAAGATGCCGAACTGTACATAGCCCCTGTCTGCCCCTCATTCACTTTGAAGAAGTCCCTTGTGTTCTGCCCCAATGTTCTTTTCGAAGATGACACCTTTTCCTGCTGTACTGCCCCTCATGCTTTTTGAAGATGTCACCCCCCATGTGTATGTGTTACCGGGCCACGGAACTGGAATGTGGGCCCCGGTGAATGTGATGTCTTATGTGTCCTGTGTAACCAGGCCACTGGACTTAGTGGCTGGTTGAGTTTTTCACTTTTGTTGATTGAAAGAAACGAACTGCCAGGCTACTGGACTTGTTGTAGCCAAGAATGTATATGGTTGCACCTGTTGTGCCCCCTACCACAATTATGGGGGAAGTGCCCAAACTGTGCAATGAACTGAAAGTGCACATTTAGATGTTTCTTTATAAGAAAGTTTGCAACGTTCAAGAATTTGTGCCTCCCATGAAGGGAAGAAATGTTTTATTGTTTTATGTTTTGCATAACAAAAATGTTTTTGCAGTTTCTCCACATGTTTTGTTGTCTTTTCAGCCCGAGGACGTGCTGGGATTTGCTGTGGGGGAGTGTGGTGCCCCTGAGGCTTCCGTCGCCACAGGTCATTGCACCCCATCAGCGGTGTGATGCCCCATTCTGGGTGAGGAAGGGAGTGAACACCGGTCCCCTGGTAAATCCACACTACACCCATTGCTAGGAACACACTGAGACCAAGAATAGTGGCAGAAAACCCTCCATGCTGCATGCTGAGAGGGGCCGTAAGACCCATCCCTGCTCCCATAGGGTGGTAGCTTAGCAACTGGGGAGGTGGGAGGAGCCACCAGAGAGCAGATAGAGAAAGGAAGGTCAAGTTAGTTTCAGTTTACCTCAGGGAGTGAAAGAGTGAGGAGCCAGCATGTAGTTGGAGAAGAAGAACGAGAGAAAGGAGGGAGGAGGAGGCCTGCTGGAGGCAGGCAAGGAGGAGGAAAGAAAGAAAGAAAGAAGGAAAGAAAGCTCCAAGTCAGACAGGAGCAGAGAAACAGAAGGAGACGCTTCCTGGTGAAGATCCTGGGACCCAGAGGTCCAGGTGACACCACGTAGGAGACAGAAGGAGTCGCAGGGCCACGGGTAGTCTGTATAGCTGTCGGGGCAGTTTAGAGCTACGGTGGCCTGTTCCACAATAACATCGGTGGAGGGATCAAGCTGCAGCAGGGGACGGTCCCTAGAGACTGGAGGAGTGCAAAGATCATCTCCAAACAGTAAAAACCAAGGCCCAGGGAATGTTGTAAACTCCCCGGGCCAGAACCCATAGCAGAACTTACAGAAAAGGGGTAATCAGCCGACAGGTGACCCCCCGGCCTGGAGGCTGTAGTGGAGGCCAAGCCAGGTTTATCCTATTAAAGGCAAGGCTAAGGAAGACAGCAGAAGAAAGAGACACTAAGAGAAGGGTACCGGCTTTCACTCTCAGAATCACCCAGAAACGGCGGAGGTCCCTGACAGTGGTCCCAGCAGTCCAAGGGTCCCTACAGCGCTGTGACAAGAAGTGTGAGTAAAGAACTTGAACTGCACCCTTGAAGTGGTCTCTGTTATTTCAGCTGCATAGACATTCACAAGCACCAACTGTGCCCCGGGCATTGCTCCACCTGTGGGGATCAGTACCACCATTGCTGCCATAACATCATCCCGGTGGCCTCACACAGCAGCGGCGGCTTAATAGCCGCATACCACAGGTGGCGTCACGAACACAAACTTTAATTCAAGCCACATATTCCACTGACACCCACCAGGGCCACGGAGCCGGGCCCAGCCACCACTGACGACCACCGGACTAGTCCGGCCCGGCACCGGGGGTCCCATAGCCCTGGGGTGGGCGAGTCAGCAACAACTGTTGGTGCAATTATTAGAAAATGGAAAAAACATAAGATGACTGTCAATCTTACTCAGTCTGGGGCTTCATGCAAGATCTTACCTCAGGGAGTAAGGATGATTCTGAGAAAGGTCAGGAATCAGCCCAGAACTACATGGGAGGACCTTGTCAATGACCTGAATAGAGCTCAAAGGTCTCAAAGGTTACCATTAGTAACACTATACTGTCATTGATTAAAATCCTGCAGGGCACGCAAGGTCACCCTGCTCACACCAGCATATGTCCAGGCCAGTTTGAAGCTCACCAATGACTATCTGAATGATCCCGAGGAGGCATAGAAGGTCATGTGGTCAGATGAGATCAAAATAGAACTTTTTCGTATCAACTCCACTCACCGTGTTTGAAGGAAGAAGATGGATGAGTACAACCCCAAGAACACAATCCCAACCGTGAAGCATGGGGGTGAAAACATCATACTTTGTGGGCGCTTTTCAGCAAAGGGACAGGATGACTGCGCTATATTGAAGGGAGGATGGATGGGGTCATGTATAGTGAGATTTAGGTCAACCACCTCCTTGCCTCAGTAAGAGCATTAAAGATGGGCTGTGGCTGCGTCTTCCAGTATGACAATGCCTTGAAACACACAGCCAGGACAAGGAGCGGCTCCGTAAGAAGCATTTCAAGGTCTCCGAGTGGCCTAGCCAGTCTCCAGACCTGAACCCAATAGAAAATCTTTGGAGGAGCTGAAACTCAATGTTTCCGAAAACCTGAAAAATCTGGAGATCTGTATGGAGGAGTGGGCCAAAATCCCTGCTGCACTGTGTGCAAACCTGGTCAAGAACGACCGAAAAACGTATTAAGTTCTGTTTTTCTATTGTATCAAATACTTATTTCATGCAATAAAATGCAAATTAATAATTTAAAAATCATACAAAAGGGATTTTCTGGGATTTTTGGGGTTTGGTTTTTTTTATTGTTTTTTTAATTCTGCCTGTCACAGTTGAAAACATATGATAAAAATTACAGCCCTCTCAATTCTTTGTAGGAGGGAAAACTTGCAAAATCGGAAGTGTATCAAATACTTATTTTCCCCATTGTATAAACCACTAGATACTGGGTATGTTAAACTTTACCAACTAAACATTACTCATTTATATATATATATATATATATATATATATATATATCAATCACAAAGTGAGTACACCGTACAGTGTCAGTGTGCAGCTTGTATAACAGTGTAAATCTGGTGCCCTGTAAATAATTCAACACACAGCCATTAATGTCTAAACTGCTGGCAACAAAAGTGAGTACACCCCTAAGTGAAAATTGACAAATTGTGCCCAAATTGTGAATATTTTGTGTTGCTACCATTATTTTCCAGCACTGCCTTATCTCTCTTGGGTGTGGAGGTCACTAGAGCTTTATAGGAGCCGCTGGATCCTCTTCCATCCTACATGATGACATCACGGAGCTGGTGAATGTTTTTTTTTGTTTTGTTTTTTTTAACCAAAATGTTTTTATTAAAGATTTTATACATTACATAAATCATATAATTCGGGGTCAACATAACCCCTAAGGTCCCATCCCTCCCTCCCCCCAGATGAGAAACCAAAAAAGCAAACACATATTTGACTATTCCCCACATGTGATTCATAGATGCCGTAGCCCTCCACAAAAAACACCATGACCAGCGGTATATTAGAGGATCTGGATCAACCACATTCTTATACCAGTTAACAACATATATGCCTATAGTTGGGAACGAACAGGCGATGAGTCCGTGGAAGGAGGTTAGAGCTGATGAATGTTACAGACCTTGCACTGCTCCACTGTCCATTCTAGGAGGCCCCACAGATGCTCCATAGGGTTTAGATCTGTGTAGATCTGATACTTGGCAGTCCTGCACCTTTACCCTCAGTTTCTTTAGTAAGGCACTGGTGGTCTTGGAGGTGTTTGGGATTATATTATATTGGAATACAAAGGGAGGGGATCATGCTCTGCTCCAGTATGTCACAGGACATGTTGGCATTTATGGTTCACTCATTGAATGGTAGCCCCGCACAGCCGGCAGCACTCATGCAGCCCAAATCATGACACTCCCACCACCGTGCCTGACTGTAGGCAGGACACACTTGTCTTTGTGCTCCTCACCTGGTTGCCGCCACACACGCTTGACACTATCTGAACCACATATGTTTATCTTGGTCTCATCAGACCACAGGACGGTTCCAATAATCCATGTCCTTAGTCTGCTTATCTTCAGCAGTCTGTTTGCTTGCTTTCTTGTGCATCAGCTTTAGAAGAGGCTTCCTTCTGGGACGACAGCCATGCAGACCAATTTGATGTAGTGTGTGACTTATGGTCTGAGCACTGACAGACGGACCATACCACCCCTGTAACCTCTGCAGCAATACTGGCAGCACTCATAAGTCTATTTTGAAAGCCAACCTCTGGATATGATGCTGAGCACGTACACTCAACATCTTTGGCTGGCCATGGCGAGGCCTGTTCTGAGGGGATCCTGCCTTATTATACCGCTGTATGGTCTTGGCCACTGTGCTGCAGCTCAGGTTCAGGGTCGGGACAATCTTCTTATAGCCTCAGCCATCTTTATGTAGAGCAACAATTCTTTATTCAGATCCTCAGAGAATTATTTGCCCTGAGGAGCCATGTTGAACTTCCAGTGACCAGTATGAGAGAGTGTGTGAGAGGTAACACCACATATAACACACCTGCCCCCATTCACAATAATGAGTCACATGACACCGGGGAGGGCAAATGGCTAATTGGGTATTGAGGTGTACTCACTTTTGTTACCATTAGTTTTTACATTAGTGACGATGTATTGAGTAAAGCTGCTGTCACATCAGCGTTTTTTTTTACGTAAAAAAAAAAATGCAAAACGCATATGACCGGTTCCTGTGGATTGAATGTGCAATGCATGCAACCGCAATTGTTATTTTACCGGATCCTTCTGCAGCGGGACACAGAATTTATCGGCCGGCACTGGAGTCAGCTGATCGGGAGTCAGATGACTCCTGATCTCACAGCACCCACACGCTGCGATGGATGAAGGATAACAGCAGTCACTGGCTGCTGCCGATCACATGTGACCGTGTGCGGGCTATGAGATCAGGAGTACAGCTGAGTTTAGATCAGCTGACTCCAGTGTCGGCCGCATACTTGTTCTGTGTCCCCTGCATTCATCACAGCGTGTGCGGGCTGTGAGGTCAGCTGACTCCAGTGCCGGCCGAACTCGGCTGACCTCATAGCCCACACACGCTGCGATGGATGCAGCGGTACACAGAAGAAGTAATCGTCCGCCCCTGGAGTCAGCTGATCTGATTACTTGTTCTGCCGGCTGTGTGGTTAGGAGTAGGGATGAGTGAGTAGTAAAATGCTCGATGGGCGAAGCCCATGTCTATTTTTTTTTTTTTAATTAATTAAAAAATAAAAAAAAAAACCAAACAGGGTCAGGCACCCACCACTGCTTGGTGTTACCTTCACTGGCAATGGAAAATCCAGGGAAGCCCTTCTTTTTTTTTAAGTTGTTTGCCGAAAAACTAAAAACAAAAAAACCTGGGCTTTGCCATATTTTTTGTATGCTAGAGCAGGCAGGTATGGGCTGCCCCCAACCCCCAGCTGCATATTTGTACCCGGCTGGGAACCAAAAATATAGGGAACCCCTTTTTTTAATTATTTCATGAATTTCATGCAATAATTAAAAGAAAAAAAAATGACTTTCATGAAATAATAAAAAAAAATGACGTGGGCTTCGCCCAATTTTTGTCCAGCCAGGTACAACTAGGCAGCTAGGGATTGGAATCCTCAGTACAGGGTAGCCCAAGCTTTATGCCCCCCCGCTGCGAATTGCAGTCCGCAGCCACACCAGAAAATGGCGCTTTCATAGAAGCGCCATCTTCTGGCGCCGTATCCAACTCTTCCAGCCACCCTGGTGCCACGTCGCACGCTTGGTAATAAGGGGTTAATACCAACTTTGTTTTACCAACTGATATAAAGCCCGAGATTCTTAATGTCAGGCCAAGTTTGACCCAGCCATTAAGAATCTCCAATAAAGGGTTAAAAAAAGACATCACACAGAGAAAAAATATTTTATTAGAAATAAATACACAGACACACTTAGAGAATCCATCTTTATTACTCCCTCTCACCCCTCCATGATCCTGGTCTTCTTTCTTCAACTGATACAGCTCCACTAGAAAGCACGGTGGAGGAACTGCTTTCTGGGCATGCTCAGTACTGAAAACAGGATCCTGCCTATCAGAATGCGGTGACTTCTGGTAGAGCAGGACCCGGCTCATTGAAAAGCATTGCAGGTGCCACCGTAATATGAAGGATCCGGTGAGATGCAGTGTTTTGTCAGAAAAGATAAAATACCACATTTCACCGGATCCAGTGTGTGCCACACGCACCCACAAGTGAACACATATTGCCGCGATTCCATTACAAATGCATTGAAATAACAACGCATTTGTAAAGGATCCGGTCATATGCGTTTTGCGCTTTTTTGCCGACCGGCAAAAAAATGCTGATGTGAAAGCAGCCTTATTCAGAGGGAGCATCATATCAACTTTACATTGTATCAAAGTATAACATCTCCAGTGCTGTCTCATGAAAATGTACAGTAAAATATTTACAAAAATGTGAGGGGTGTACTTAGTTTTGTGATATACTGTCGGTGACAATCCTTCCAGTCCACTCAGGCAAAGAAATCAAACCATAGATGTACATAAATTAGTGAAGTGTAATAATGAGAAATGACACAGGGAAAAACCAATGAACAGAGGAAAAAAAAGAGAGGTGCAAAAAGCCATGGAAATCTTTCAGTAATTTCAGAGCAATCCTACCACCCAGTGAAAACTAATATCGGCTGGTTCAACTGATGGCCTATAAAAAGGTTACCAAGGTGCTGCACAAGAAACATCTCATGATAGGTAAAATAAGTGAGCTGTGTCAAGACCTTTGCAATCTTATTGTTGCAAAACATAATGATGGCATTGGTATAGAACTTCTAAACTACTGAAGGTTCCAGTGAGGGACTATAATCTGGAAATGAAAAGAATACCATTTCACCATAAACTGGCCACAACCAGGTGCTCACCACAAGATTTCAGGCAGAGGAGTAACAAGAATTATTAAACGAGTTGTCCAAGAGCCAAGAACCCCTGTGAAGAGCTACAGAAGACCTGGAATCAGCAATTATAATTGTTTAAAAGTAAACAACAAGTAATACACTCCCCCTCCAGGCCTGTATGCACGCTCCTGTATGCACGCTCCTCTATGCACGCTCCTGTATGCACGCTCACTACACAAGACTATGTTGCTGAACAAAAAGCACGTTCAAGCGTGTTTAAAGTTTGCTGAACAATATCTACATAAGCTTGTAAAATACTGGGAGAATATAGTCTGGTCAGATGAGACCAAAATTGAATTCTTTTAAGGCCATAATACACCAGGTTTGGAGGCCAAAAGGCAAATCAGCCCAAAGACACCAATACCAGTGAAGTTTGGAGGTGGGAACATCATGGTGTGGGGCTGTTTTTCAGCATATGGCACTGGCAAAGTTCACATAATTGAAGTAAGGATGAATGGACAATTGTACGGAGACATTCTTGGTAAAAATCTGCTGTCATATACCAGGATGATGAAGATGAAATGATGGTGGACAACTCAACAAGACAATGATCCCAAACACACAGCCAAGGAAACTGTCAATTGGTTTCAGAGAAAGAAAAAAAATCTGCTAGAATGGCCGAGCCGATCACCAGAGCTGAATCCAATAGAAAATATATGGAAGGAACTAAAGCTCAGAGTTCATAGAAGATGCCGGGACCTGAAGGATGTGAAGAGTGTTTGTGTAGAAGAATGGGCTAAAATCCCACCTGAGCAATACAGGTGACTAGTTCCACCATACAGGAGGAGTCTTCAACCTGTTATCACCAATAAAGGCTTTGTACAAAGTATTAAATACATTTCAGTAAGCGTGTTAAACACTTTTTCCCGGTGTCATTTCTCACTATTACACATAACGTAGTTTATGGACATCTATGGTTTGATTTCTTTCCCTGTGTGGATTGGATGGGTTGCAACCGACATCTGGTGAGAAATTCATGTCAATATATAATTAGACAGAAGTGAATGCGGGTTGTTTTTTTTCTCACCGCACGTGGAATTTTTTCCTGTTATTCAGCACATTATAATGTCAATGGTGTCATTCAAAACTACAACTCTTCATACAAAAAAACCCAAAACAAACTCCGATACAGATTTGCAGGAGAAAGAATAGAAGACACGGCTGTGATGGTGCCGGCCCGCCTTCTCCTGTATTTTCCAGGCAGTTGCGCAGCAGCCGGAGAGCCACAGGTTAGAGATCAGTACTGTGGCAAAACACCCTCCATAGTGACAGCGGGGACAGCGCGATCCCCCCGGGGACAGTGTGAAGCCCCACAGGTGTTGTGTCGGTGCATACCTTCAGGGACTCCACGTAGCTGGTGCTGGTCACAGGTAGGGAATCTTCGGTTTTGATCGTGACGCCACTCTCAGTATTGCGGTCAGTGGGGACCGCCACTGCAGGTTAGGGGACGCCTGGGGCTGATGGTGGGTGCAGTCGGATGTAGTAGCCTCCTGAGAGTGAGGCAAGCCCCAGGGCCCTGTGTAGGTTTGTAGTACCACAAGTCGCAGAATGACCACACAGGCAGGATGTCTTTTAGGGTTTTTACTCACATTTGATGGCAGGGTGAGTAACCCGGGCGTAGCTGGGATGAACCAGATGGGAACCAGGTATCCTTCAGGCTGACTTTATGAGGGTGACTACTGACTCGCCTTCCTTAGCCCTTGGTGGTTTGGGGTGACCCCGACTTTGAGTCCCTATGGGGGTCGCCCAGGGAAGATGCTGCAGCCTCTCTCCCCCTTTTGGTTGCCGTTTGCTTGTTCCCCGGACCAGGCCACTCCAGCTGCTTGCCTCCTGTGACCTATGGGCCCTCACTGCGGTTACGTGGCTGCGGCTTTTGTGGTGTTGTGGTGTGGGCTTTGAGAGCCCCACACCGGCAGGTTTAGCAGAAGAAAGCTGGATCTATCTTCGCTTCGGGATCTGCCGCCCGGTTGGGCCTGGTGCTCTCTAGCAGTCTCCTTACTTCCCACTCCGTGCTTTCTCTCTAGCTGAAGCTGGCTTTCAGGTAGCACTCCTAGTTGACCGTTCTCCCCCGTCAGTAGCCACTGCGCGGGCGCTGTTAGACAGCATCAACCCCACAGGTCTGCTCCTCACTGAGCCCTCTGGAGTTCTCCTCTAACTGACTCACATCTGGGACCTTCACTGCTGCTCCTGTCTGAGCTTCACTTTCCTGCTGCTCACTCCTCCACACTCTGCTGCAGACTCAAGACTGTCTACTCCTCCTTCTCTTTTCCCTTTTGTGCCTGCCTACGCCACCTAGCAACCAGATTCTCTTACCACACCCCTTGAGAGGAGATGGAGGCTTTCGGCCCCCTCCACTATTCCAGTGAAGGTCAAGGCTTTGCCCCCTCCTGGGATCCCCAGGGGTCCTCTCATGGGTACATGTGTGAGACCTGATCACTATGCGCCTGTGTTCCACACCCCTGTCAGCCTTCTGGATTACCTGTATTGTACTGTCCCCAGCATGGGTGCAGTACTCAGTGGTGCCTGACCAGGTCAGGGGCGCCACATTCCCCCTTAGTTATCACCAGCACGTCCTCGGGCTGCAAGACAACATTTTAAAATGCATAAAACATTAAAACATGTAAAACATTTAAAAGCACCAGGTATCAGACATCACCACCCTCCACCCACAAGTCCGTTAACCCACCCAAAACCCTCTCAGGAGGCAGGTCACCGGTCCTTTTGGTAACCAGATCTGGGCCATCTACTTCCCCAGACCTTTCCTCCAATCTTCCTCTCCCGTTGGCCGCGACTTCAGCCACTTCTGGCAGGATGTAGAGGCGGCTTTCGTGGGCTGGTGGTTTCAGGGTATACCTGGCCTGGTGGATCCGCGCCGTCAGCCTCTTCTGGCAGGATGCAGAGGCGGCCTCCACAGTTGGTGCTGACCAGGTACCCTCTTTGTGGTGGTGAGCCAAGGCCCCATAAACAGGCGTGCTCTCTGGTCGCAGGTGAGCCAAGGCCCTTTTCTACGGACGGGCCCCCCTGGTTGCAGACGAGCCAAGCCCCTAAACAGGCTGGCCCTGGTGGTGGTGCCACTGGTGTAACTATTTACACTGCGAGAGTTTGTGGCTATAGCCAGTTCATAGCCTTAAAGTTTATTTCTCACAATAGTTTTTGTGGGCACATTCTTAAACGTTGCAAAACAAAACTTTTCAAAACTTTAACTGGTAACTTCTCTTCTTACTTTACTTTACTTTACTTTTACTCCTCCATTTCACCAGGGCGTGGGCATGTAGGGCACTGGCACCTGTGACTTTCTTGCTCTCCGTCGTCGTCCGTCGTTGTTTCATCTGTAGGATCTTTGTCTGTGGTTGTTTCATCTGTAGGATCTTTATCTTTCCTTTCTTGGTCTTCATCTGTTTCCTTTCCTGTATCTGTTTCTTTATCTCTGTATTTTCTTTCTTCTTTGGGACATGGTGCTACATCAAGCGCGTACAGTCCTCTTTCGCCTTCATGCATAGTGAATTGTACTGTATTTCCCATCTTTAGGTTTCTGCCAGGGTGTCCTCTAGGCAGATGAGCGTTCACATCTCTTCTGTTGACAAATATCCCTTCTTTGATACCAGGTGCTACGATGAATCCATATCCACTTCTCAGATTAAAATCCTCCACTACTCCTCTGAAAAGGGGTCCTCTGACCTGGGCTTTAGACCTTCTCAGGGCTCGTTTTTCTTGCAGGTCTCTGGCGGTGACTTCTCTCTGCTCTGGAGACTGTGGTGCAGGGGACAGCGTGGTTCTGTTGCGACGCCTTGTCTTTCGGGCTGGGTTTTGCCGGGCTGTTACTTCAATGCCTGCAGGGCCCCAGGTGAGGTTTCTGGGCTGATCTTCGTCAGCAGACGGTGTCAAGTCCTCCTCATCCCAACGGGAATAGGGTAACATCTCCGGCTCTGAGTATTGCTCCACTGCCGGTGGCTCCGGAGTCAGCTCCTCAGCTTCCTGGCCTCCTCTCCCCCTTAGTTCTTTGCTGCACTCTGGTTGTGGCAGCGCTGGGGAGGAGTGGTCCTCAGCTGGTCCGGGCGGTGGACTCTCTGGCGCGGCTGCAGGGGTTGCCTGAATCTCCTTGGGGGTGCGCGGAGGGCGCAGGTACTGATCCACCAACCACTGCGGAAACTTGGCCTCCATGTCGGCCTTCAGCTGCCAGTATGTGGAGTTCTCTCCCAGCGTGGGCTTCCTATCAGGGACCTCCGTGGACTGGGGAGCAGTGTCTGCTCTGGCCTTGCAGGCCGGGGTAAATGATGAGGTAATCTCTTCTTGGCGGGCCGCGCCTGGCATGGCGGCGGCCTGGTCTTGGCGGGCCGGGCCTGGCATGGCGGCGGCCTGGTCTTGGCGGGCCGCGCCTGGCATGGCGGCGGCCTGGTCTTGGCGGGCCGCGCCTGGCATGGCGGCGGCCTGGTCTTGGCGGGCCGCGCCTGGCATGGCGGCGGCCTGGATCAGTGTCGCTGTTGCAGGGGGCTCTGTGCAGGCTGGGCTGGACGTCGCTGCAGCAGTCTGGGCTTGGCGGGCCGCGCCTGGCGTGGCTGCGGCCTGGTTCAGCACCTCACTTGCGGCGCGAACGAGTGTTGCTGCGGCGGTGGGGTCTCGGCGGGCCGGGCCTAGCAGGGCGGCGGCCTGGGTCAGCGTCACACCTGCGGCGCGGATGAGGGTCGCGGTGGCAGCCGGTTCTTTGCGGGCCGGACTGGGCGTTGCTGCAGGGACCGGGTCTTGGTGGGCCGAGCAGGGCATCGCTGCGGCCGCTGGGGCTTGGAAGGCCGCACCTGGCGTGGCTGCGGCCTGCTTCAGCGTCGCCGTACCGGACGCCTCTTCGGGGACCGCGGGCGTGGCAGCAGGGGTCGGGGCACTTGCGCTGGCCGGGGCATCACTCGACTCACCCACCGGTGGCAGCATCGGGGTCTGCGTCGTCGCCGTCCTGTCTGGCACTCGGCGCGCGGCTCTCCTTTCATAGGCCCGAACCACCGCGGTCATCTCCAGCAGTTCCATTCGTTCTTCTCTAATCTGCTCCACGACCCGGGTCTCCAGTCGGTCGCAGAACTGGGCCAGCTCCCGATACCACCAGGCAGCGGAGCCCGGTTCTGGATTTCTGCGGTCAGACGCCATTTCTTCTGCGCCCTCTTCTGCACGACTCTCCAGCTGTGAACTCGCCGTTGCCTCTGATAGCAAGCTGTTCAGTTTCTGCTCTGCCTCTTTCAGCAGCTCCTCTCCCAGCAGCAGGCTTGTGGCTCTCTTTCCTTCTCGCCGTCTCTGGACGCTTCCACTCTCATAGCTGGCAAGGTCAGAACTCTGCAGGGGATCTCTGGGTAGCCACACCTCTTCGTGGGCGGTAACTTCTTCCAGCGCGGGCTGCTGTTGTTTTTCAGCGCGCTTTTCATGGTGGCAATATGGCGGCGCTTCCAATTTTTCAAGCGGACCGCCCAGGCACATGGTCACCTGTCTGAACAGGTCTAGTCCTTATCCTGTTCGTGACGCCAGATGTGAAGCCCCGCAGGTGTTGTGTCGGTGCATTACCTTCAGGGACTCCACGTAGCTGGTGCTGGTCACAGGTAGGGAATCTTCGGTTTTGATCGTGACGCCACTCTCAGTATTGCGGTCAGTGGGGACCGCCACTGCAGGTTAGGGGACGCCTGGGGCTGATGGTGGGTGCAGTCGGATGTAGTAGCCTCCTGAGAGTGAGGCAAGCCCCAGGGCCCTGTGTAGGTTTGTAGTACCACAAGTCGCAGAATGACCACACAGGCAGGATGTCTTTTAGGGTTTTTACTCACATTTGATGGCAGGGTGAGTAACCCGGGCGTAGCTGGGATGAACCAGATGGGAACCAGGTATCCTTCAGGCTGACTTTATGAGGGTGACTACTGACTCGCCTTCCTTAGCCCTTGGTGGTTTGGGGTGACCCCGACTTTGAGTCCCTATGGGGGTCGCCCAGGGAAGATGCTGCAGCCTCTCTCCCCCTTTTGGTTGCCGTTTGCTTGTTCCCCGGACCAGGCCACTCCAGCTGCTTGCCTCCTGTGACCTATGGGCCCTCACTGCGGTTACGTGGCTGCGGCTTTTGTGGTGTTGTGGTGTGGGCTTTGAGAGCCCCACACCGGCAGGTTTAGCAGAAGAAAGCTGGATCTATCTTCGCTTCGGGATCTGCCGCCCGGTTGGGCCTGGTGCTCTCTAGCAGTCTCCTTACTTCCCACTCCGTGCTTTCTCTCTAGCTGAAGCTGGCTTTCAGGTAGCACTCCTAGTTGACCGTTCTCCCCCGTCAGTAGCCACTGCGCGGGCGCTGTTAGACAGCAACAGCCCCACAGGTCTGCTCCTCACTGAGCCCTCTGGAGTTCTCCTCTAACTGACTCACATCTGGGACCTTCACTGCTGCTCCTGTCTGAGCTTCACTTTCCTGCTGCTCACTCCTCCACACACTGCTGCAGACTCTAGACTGTTTACTCCTCCTTCTCTTTTCCCTTTTGTGCCTGCCTACGCCACCTAGCAACCAGATTCTCTTACCACACCCCTTGAGAGGAGATGGAGGCTTTCGGCCCCCTCCACTATTCCAGTGAAGGTCAAGGCTTTGCCCCCTCCTGGGATCCCCAGGGGTCCTCTCATGGGTACATGTGTGAGACCTGATCACTATGCGCCTGTGTTCCACACCCCTGTCAGCCTTCTGGATTACCTGTATTGTACTGTCCCCAGCATGGGTGCAGTACTCAGTGGTGCCTGACCAGGTCAGGGGCGCCACAACAGCACGATCCCCCCGGGGACACTGCAGGGCCTCTGTACACGCCGCATTATGCAGCAACCGCCCATCCACTATAAGCACCGCGCACATCACAGAAATATCCTCCATCCTCTCCGCTGGGAAAGAAGACTATCACCTGTGACATGTACCTGTCTCCCTAATATATTGTGTCACTGCAGTGTAGGGAAAGGTAAGAACATGCCCCCCTACTACACAGGTCAGAGGCCTCATATCTGCAGATACGCTGATCATACAGGACGGCGCCCTTATCTCATGCATCAACCCCCAATTAACTGATACATACCACTTATCACTGTTATTAATAAGAGGTTCTTCAGCAGCTGCAGCCTGTAAAATACTGTTACAGAACCTCATAATACACACCTCAGCTGCTGCAAAACCTTATAATATACTAGAACTGAGGAAGAACTTCAAAATATACCACAACTGCTGCTGAACATCATAATACACACCTCAGCTGCTGCAGAACCTCATAATACACCTCAGCTACTGCAGAACCTCATAATACAGATTATAGCTGCTGTAGATCCTCATAATATACCACAACTGCTGCTGCAGAACCTCATAATATACCACAAATTCTGCAAAACCTCATAATGCACCTTAGCTGCTGCAGAACCTCATAATATACTATAGATGCTTCAAAGCCTCATAATGCAGATCTGAGCTGCTGCAGAGCCTCATAATAAACCTCAGCTGCTGCAGAACCTCATAATACAGACCTCAGCTGCTGCAGAACCTCATAATATACCACAAATTCTGCATAACATCATAATACACGTCAGCTGCTTCAAAACCTCATAATATACACCTCAGCTGCTGCAGAGCCTCATAAAACACTCAGAAACTCATAATATACCGCAGATATTGCACAGCCTCATAACACACACCTGAGATGCTGCAGAACCTCATGATACATGCCTAAGCTGCCACAGAACATCATGTTGCACACCTCAGCTGCTGCAAAACCTCATAATACACCTCAGATATTGCAGAATCGTATAATATACCATAGATGCTGCAGAGCCTCAATAAAACTCAGCTGCTGCAGTACATCATATTACACACCTCAGCTGCAGAACCTCATAATATAGCTCAGTTGCTGCAGAACCTCATAATATACCATAGATGCTGCAGAACCTCATAATATACCATAGATGCTGCAGAACCTCATAATATACCATAGATGCTGCAGAACCTCATAATATACCATAGATGCTGCAGAACCTCATAATATACCATAGATGCTGCAGAACCTCATAATATACCATAGATGCTGCAGAACCTCATAATATACCATACATGCTGCAGAACCTCATAATATACCATACATGCTGCAGAACCTCATAATATACCATAGATGCTGCAGAACCTCATAATATACCATACATGCTGCAGAACCTCATAATATACCATAGATGCTGCAGAACCTCATAATATACCACACATGCTGCAGAACCTCATAATATACCACACATGCTGCAGAACCTCATAATATACCATAGATGCTGCAGAACCTCATAATATACCATAGATGCTGCAGAACCTCATAATATACCATACATGCTGCAGAACCTCATAATATACCATAGATGCTGCAGAACCTCATAATATACCATACATGCTGCAGAACCTCATAATATACCATAGATGCTGCAGAACCTCATAATATACCATACATGCTGCAGAACCTCATAATATACCATAGATGCTGCAGAACCTCATAATATACCATAGATGCTGCAGAACCTCATAATATACCATAGATGCTGCAGAACCTCATAATATACCATACATGCTGCAGAACCTCATAATATACCACACATGCTGCAGAACCTCATAATATACCATAGATGCTGCAGAAGCTCATAATATACCACACATGCTGCAGAACCTCATAATATACCATACATGCTGCAGAACCTCATAATATACCATACATGCTGCAGAACCTCATAATATACCATACATGCTGCAGAACCTCATAATATACCACACATGCTGCAGAACCTCATAATATACCATACATGCTGCAGAACCTCATAATATACCATAGATGCTGCAGAAGCTCATAATATACCATAGATGCTGCAGAACCTCATAATGTACCATAGATGCTGCAGAACCTCATAATATACCATAGATGCTGCAGAACCTCATAATATACCATAGATGCTGCAGAACCTCATAATATACCATAGATGCTGCAGAACCTCATAATACAGCTCAGCTGCTGCAAAAGCTTCTAAAACAAACCTCAGCTGCTGCAGAGCCTCATAAAACACTCAGAAACTCATAATATACCGAAGATATTGCACAGCCTCATAACACACACCTGAGATGCTGCAGAACCTCATGATACATGCCTAAGCTGCCACAGAACATCATGTTGCACACCTCAGCTGCTGCAAAACCTCATAATACACCTCAGATATTGCAGAATCGTATAATATACCATAGATGCTGCAGAGCCTCAATAAAACTCAGCTGCTGCAGTACATCATATTACACACCTCAGCTGCAGAACCTCATAATATAGCTCAGTTGCTGCAGAACCTCATAATATACCATAGATGCTGCAGAACCTCATAATATACCATAGATGCTGCAGAACCTCATAATATACCATAGATGCTGCAGAACCTCATAATATACCATAGATGCTGCAGAACCTCATAATATACCATAGATGCTGCAGAACCTCATAATATACCATAGATGCTGCAGAACCTCATAATATACCATACATGCTGCAGAACCTCATAATATACCATACATGCTGCAGAACCTCATAATATACCATAGATGCTGCAGAACCTCATAATATACCATACATGCTGCAGAACCTCATAATATACCATAGATGCTGCAGAACCTCATAATATACCATAGATGCTGCAGAACCTCATAATATACCACACATGCTGCAGAACCTCATAATATACCATAGATGCTGCAGAACCTCATAATATACCATAGATGCTGCAGAACCTCATAATATACCATAGATGCTGCAGAACCTCATAATGTACCATACATGCTGCAGAACCTCATAATATACCATAGATGCTGCAGAACCTCATAATATACCATAGATGCTGCAGAACCTCATAATATACCATAGATGCTGCAGAACCTCATAATATACCATAGATGCTGCAGAACCTCATAATATACCATAGATGCTGCAGAACCTCATAATATACCATAGATGCTGCAGAACCTCATAATATACCATAGATGCTGCAGAACCTCATAATATACCATACATGCTGCAGAACCTCATAATATACCATACATGCTGCAGAACCTCATAATATACCATACATGCTGCAGAACCTCATAATATACCACACATGCTGCAGAACCTCATAATATACCATACATGCTGCAGAACCTCATAATATACCATACATGCTGCAGAAGCTCATAATATACCATAGATGCTGCAGAACCTCATAATGTACCATACATGCTGCAGAACCTCATAATGTACCATACATGCTGCAGAACCTCATAATATACCATACATGCTGCAGAACCTCATAATATACCATAGATGCTGCAGAACCTCATAATATACCATAGATGCTGCAGAACCTCATAATATACTATAGATGCTGCAGAACCTCATAATATACCATACATGCTGCAGAACCTCATAATATACCATAGATGCTGCAGAACCTCATAATATACCATACATGCTGCAGAACCTCATAATATACCATAGATGCTGCAGAACCTCATAATATACCATAGATGCTGCAGAACCTCATAATATACTATAGATGCTGCAGAACCTCATAATATACCATACATGCTGCAGAACCTCATAATATACCATAGATGCTGCAGAACCTCATAATATACCATAGATGCTGCAGAACCTCATAATATACCATACATGCTGCAGAACCTCATAATACAGCTCAGCTGCTGCAAAAGCTTCTAAAACAAACCTCAGCTGCTGAAGAATCTCATAACAACCACCTCAGCTGCTGCAGAACAGCATAATACAGACCTCAGCTGCTAATAATTTTATTTAAAAGGAAAGGGGCATTTTATATCAAGCAATTAATACATGGTGAGCAGGACTATTCCTTTACGCTTCAAAGAAGTTCTGCAGGAGCTGAGGTGCGTACTACAATAAATAATGTGGTGCTGATGTTTTATGTGCCTTATCCTATGCATGCAATGTCTCAGTATTTTGCTATTTGCAGGGGTCTCCTCTTCATAAGGTCCGCACCACCTCACCCAGCACTTGGGGTCGGGGGGTTCTTGATGAGACCGCAAGTCCAGGCTCAAGCAACAATATGTGAACCTTTATCGGCTTTTCCTATAGGTAACCCTTCTGCTCATCATCCGGCAAGCTAAATCCGTTTACATATGAATAATGGGGGAGACGGAGCAAAACTAGTGCAAGGGAAAAGTGGAGCAGTTGCCCAAAGGAAGCCATCATTCTCCACAGGCCCCGAGGACTTAGCTGGCGGATGCTATGGACAACTGCTCCCCATTTCCTTGGCACCGGTTTTGATAAATCTTTCCTAACATGCATATGGTAATAAAGCAAGAAAGCTACATCAGCTAATAACCTCTGCCACAGCCAACCACTGAGTATATAAGCAGAACCAACACATACCAATGTTAAAAAAAATCCCCTGCCCTATTAATGAGGGCACACAGCTCCCAAAAAGTCTCAACAAGCATATAGAAAAGAGAAATACCCATGTCTCATTATATAAACAATTCTAAACACTATAACCAATATTATATGAAGCCCCTGAGGAAGCAGCATTGCCAGCGAAACACGTGGGGTATCTCTAACTTATCCTCATATTAAAAAGTAGAAAAATACATATCCAATTACATATACAACTGTCAAAACATCGATCAAAATAACTGCAGTGTCAAAAATAAAGCAAGGATAGATACAAGCAGAAGATAAATAGATCCATGATATACCAAAATGAGGGATTACATCAAAGTTACATTGGTTGTATAAAAGACATAGGTCTATTAAGTTCAACCTTCCTTGAACCACAAGGGCAAAGAGATCCCATGAGTTTCGCTCGTAACCCAGCTTCCTCAGGGAGGTCCACATAATATTATTTAATATTATTTCTACGCGTTTCGTTCATAACCCAGCTTCCTCAGGGGGGTTCATACACTATTATTTATAATTGCTTATATAATAGAACATGTATATTTCTCTTTGATATATGCCTGTCTAGACCATTGTGACTTTCTTAGGACGCACAGCTGGTATTTATTTGTACTGAATAGTGAAGTTTGGGATGTTTTCAGCATTGTTTTATTAGGTAAATACTGTATATGCAGTCTATTATTGGACGGGCCAGAGGTTCGTTGCGGGGGTCTTTATTATGCTGGGGTCTTTATTACATTGTATTCTCTTTTCTGTGCACTGTCTGGTATAGTTTTCTTAGTGACAACCTGTTTCCTCTAACATGCACATAGCACACACGATATACTCATCCCAGAGTGTATACGCTGGCGACATGTACGCGCTTCCTCATAGTACGTCTCTTCCATACTCTGTGGCTTTTGGACTATAAGACTCATTCATTAGCAAGGAAAAGTCCATAGTTCACGGCAGAATGGAAACAGAATGCGATGTGCATGATGCATTCACCTGTTAGATGAGATATAGGCAGGTACCACGCTAGAGAAGCCACTAAACCATCAGTTATTAGCCACCACTTCTACTCTAGACCACCAGGGAATAAATGTTAACCCACATGTCTGCTCTATAAAAGGGAATAAATAACTGCCACTTCTCTATACCACAAGGAAAATATTGATCCCTACTTCTACTATACACCACCAGGAAATAACCACTTTTACTCTAGAGCACCTGGGAATAAATATTAATCTCTACTTCTACTGTAGACCACCACTGAATAAATATTAACCCTGTGTAGAGCTATATGAGAGCTGTCCCTCGGTAGTAGGGCTGAACGAGAGCTGTCCCTCGGTAGTAGGGCTGAACGAGAGCTGTCCCTCGGTAGTAGGGCTGAACGAGAGCTGTCCGTCGGTAGTAGGGCTATATGAGAGCTATCCCTCGGTAGTAGGGCTATATGAGAGCTGTCCATGGTAGTAGGGCTATATGAGAGCTGTCCATGGGTAGTAGGGCTATATGAGAGCTGTCCCTGGGTAGTAGGGCTATATGAGAGCTGTCCCTCGGTAGTAGGGCTATATGAGAGCTGTCCATGGGTAGTAGGGCTATATTAGAGCTGTACATGGGTAAAAGAGCTATATGAGAGCTGTCCATGGGTAGAAGGGCTATATGAGAGCTGTCCCTTAGTAGTAGGGCTGAACGAGAGCTGTCCCTCGGTAGTAGGGCTATATGAGAGCTGTCCATGGGTAGTAGGGCTATATGAGAGCTGTCCATGGGTAGAAGGGCTATATGAGAGCTGTCCATGGGTAGTAGGGCTGAACGAGAGCTGTCCCTCGGTAGTAGGGCTATATGAGAGCTGTCCATGAGTAGTAGGGCTATATGAGAGCTGTCCATGGGTAGTAGGGCTATATGAGAACTGTCCATGGGTAGTAGGGCTATACGAGAGCTGTCCATGGGTAGAAGGGCTATATGAGAGCTGTCCATGGGTAGAAGGGCTATATGAGAGCTGTCCATAGGTAGTAGGGCTGAACGAGAGCTGTCCCTCGGTAGTAGGGCTATATGAGAGCTGTCCATGAGTAGTAGGGCTATATGAGAGCTGTCCATGGGTAGTAGGGATATATGAGAGCTGTCCATGGGTAGTAGGGCTATATGAGAGCTGTCCCTCGGTAGTAGGGCTGAACAAGAGCCGCCCATGGGTAGAAGGGCTATACGAGAGCTGTCCCTGGGTAGTAGGGCTGTACAAGAGCTGTGCCTAAGTAGTAGGGCTACATGAGAGCTGTCCATGGGTAGTAGGGCTATAGGAGAGCTGTCCATGGGTAGAAGGGCTATATGAGAGCTGTCCATGGGTAGTAGGGCTGAACGAGAGCTGTCCCTCGGTAGTAGGGCTATATGAGAGCTGTCCACGAGTATTAGGGCTATATGAGAGCTGTCTATGGGTAGTAGGGCTATATGAGAGCTGTCTATGGGTAGTAGGGCTATATGAGAGCTGTCGATGGGTAGAAGGGCTACATGAGAGCTGTCCATGGGTAGTAGGGCTGAACGAGAGCTGTCCCTCGGTAGTAGGAGTAGGACTATATGAGAGCTGTCCATGAGTAGTAGGGCTATATGAGAGCTGTCCATGGGTAGTAGGGCTATATGAGAGCTGTCCATGGGTAGTAGGGCTATATGAGAGCTGTCCATGGGTAGAAGGGCTATATGAGAGCTGTCCATGGGTAGTAGGGCTGAACGAGAGCTGTCCCTCGGTAGTAGGGCTATATGAGAGCTGTCCATGAGTAGTAGGGCTATATGAGAGCTGTCCATGGGTAGTAGGGCTATATGAGAGCTGTCCATGGGTAGTAGGGCTATATGAGAGCTGTCCCTCGGTAGTAGGGCTGAACGAGAGCCGCCCATGGGTAGAAGGGCTATACGAGAGTTGTCCCTGGGTAGTAGGGCTGTACAAGAGCTGTGCCTAAGTAGTAGGGCTACATGAGAGCTGTCCATGGGTAGTAGGGCTATAGGAGAGCTGTCAATAGGTAGTAGGGCTGTACAAGAGCTTCCCTGGGTAGTAGGGCTATATGACAGCTATCCATGGGCAGTAGGGCTGTACGAGAGCTGTCACTGGGTAGTAGGGCTATACGTCAGCTGTCCATGGGTAGTAGGGCTATAGGAGAGCTGTCCATGTGTAGTAGGGCTATACCAGAGCTGTCCCTGGGTAGTAGGGCTGTACGAAAGCTGTCCCTGGGTAGTAGGGCTGTACGAAAGCTGTCCCTGGGTAGTGGGGCTGTACGAGAGCTGTCCCTGGGTAGTGGAGCTGTACGAGAGCTGTCCCTGGGTAGTAGGATTGTACGAGAGCTGACCCTGTGTATTAGGGCTATATGAGAGCGGTCCCTGGGTAGTAGAGCTGTACGAGAGCTGTCCATGGGTGGCAGGGCTATATAAGAGCTGTCCATGGGTAGTAGGGCTGTACGAGAGCTGTCCATGGGTAGTGGGGCTGTACGAGAGCTGTCCCTGGGTAGTGGAGCTGTACGAGAGCTGTCCCTGGGTAGTAGGATTGTACGAGAGCTGACCCTGTGTATTAGGGCTATATGAGAGCGGTCCCTGGGTAGTAGAGCTGTACGAGAGCTGTCCATGGGTGGCAGGGCTATATAAGAGCTGTCCATGGGTAGTAGGGCTGTACGAGAGCTGTCCATGGGTAGTGGGGCTGTACGAGAGCTGTCCCTGGGTAGTGGAGCTGTACGAGAGCTGTCCCTGGGTAGTAGGATTGTACGAGAGCTGACCCTGTGTATTAGGGCTATATGAGAGCGGTCCCTGGGTAGTAGAGCTGTACGAGAGCTGTCCATGGGTGGCAGGGCTATATAAGAGCTGTACATGGGTAGTAGGGCTGTATGAGAGCTGTCCATGGGTAGCAGGGCTATATAAGAGCTGTCCATGGGTAGTAGGGCGATATGAGATTTTTCCCTGGGTAGTAGGGCGATACGAGCTCTGTCCCTGGGTAGTAGGGCTATACGAGAGCTGTCCCTGGGTAGTAGGGCTATACGAGAGCTGTCCCTGGGTAGTAGGGTTATATGAGAACTGTCAATGGGTAATGGGACTTTATGAGCACTGTCCCTGGGTGGTGGGGCTGCCCCACCCACATGCATGCTGGTCAAATGCATGGGCACTTGTAGCGTTCTAAATCTTATAAATACATACAAGTTGCCACCATCCTCCTTTATTATGTAGTAATGTCACACATTCTGTACTAATGTACCCCATACTGTGCCCCATCCTAGTAAATATAACATCCATCCTGGTATATATGTCCCCATTCTGGTATATATGTCCCCATCCTTGTTTATATGACCCCATCCTTGTATATGTGTCCCCCATCCTTGTATATATGTCCCCCATCCTTGTTTATATGTCTCCCATCCTTGTATATATGTCCGCCATCCTGGTATATATGTCCTCCATCCTGGTATATATGTCCCCCATCCATGTATATATGTCCGCCATCCTTGTATATATGTCCTCCATCCTGGTATATATGTCCCCATCCTTGTATATATGTTCACTTCCTGATATACACACAGTTCAAAAGTTTAGGGTCACTTAGATATTGCCTTATTTTTGAAAGAAAAGCACATTTTTTTTTTCAATGAAGCTAACATTACATTAAACAGAAATACACTCTATACATTGTTAATGTGGTAAATAACTATTCTAGATGCAAACGTCTGGTTCTGAATGCAATATCTACATAGGTGTATAGAGGCCCATTTCCAACAACCACCACTCCAGTGTTCTAATGCTACATTGTGTTTGATAATTGTGTTAGAAGGCTAATTGATGTTTAGAAATCCCTTAAAAACCCTTGTGCAAGTATGTTAGCACAGCTGAAAACAGTTTTGCTGATTAGAGAAGCTATAAAACTGACCTTCCTTTGAGCTAGTTGAGAATCTGGAGCATTTCATTGGTTGGTTTCATTAAACTCTCAAAATGGCGAGAAAAAGAGAACTTTCATGTGAAACTCGACAGTCTATTCTTGTTCTTAGAAATGAAGGATATTCCATGAGAGAAATTGCCAAGAAACTGAAGATTTACTACAACGGTGTGTACTACTCCCTTCAGAGGAGAGCACAAACAGGCTGTAAACAGAGTAGAGAGAGCAGTGGGAGGCCGCGCTGCACAACTGAGCAACAAGACAAGTGCATTAGAGTCTCTAGTGTGAGAAATCCACGCCTCACAGGTCCTCAACTGGCAGCTTCATTAAATAGTACCTGCAAAATGCCAGTGTCAACGTCTACAGTGAAGAGGTGACTCCGGGATGCTGGCCTTCAGGGCAGAGTGGCAAAGAAAAAGCCATATCTGAGACTGGCTAAAGATTAATATGGGAAAAAGAACAGACATTGGACAGAGGAAGATTGGAAAAAGTGTTATGGACAGATGAATCGAAGTTTGAGGTGTTTGGATCACACAGAAGAACATTTGTGAGACGTAGAACAACTGAAAAGATGCTGGAAGAGTGCCTGACGCCATCTGTCAAGCATGGTGGAGGTAATGTGATGGTCTGGGGTTACTTGGATGCTGGTAAAGTGGGAGATTTGTACAATGTAAAAGTGATTTTGAATAAAGAAGGCTATGAGTCCATTTTGCAACGCCATGCCATACCCTGTGGACAGCGCTTGAGTGGAGCCAACAACAGGACAATGACTCAAAGCAACCTCCAAATTATGCATGAACTATTTAGGGAAGAAGCCGGCAGCTGGTATTCTATCTGTAATGGAGTGGCCAGCCCAGTCACCAGATCTCAACCCTATAGAGCTGATGTGGGAGCAGGTTGACCGTATGGTGCAAAAAGTGCCCATCAAGCCAATCCAACTTGTGGAGGGGCTTCTGGACGCATGGGGTGAAATTTGTCAGGGTGACCCCAAACTTTTGAACTGTAGTGTATTTAGTAGTAGTAGTAGTAGTAGTATGTAGTGTTTATATCTCCCCATCCTGGTTTATATGTCCCCCATCCTTGTTTATATGTCCCCCATCCTGGTATACATGTCTGCATCCTGGTATACATGCCCTTCATCCTGGGCCCCATTCTGGTATATATATCCCCCATCCTGGTATATATGTCCCCATCCTTGTATATAAATCCTTATCCTGGGCCCCATCCTGGTATATATAGTCACTGTTCTGTCTCCAACAGAAAATCCCAAAACATTCTACTCACCTTCCCCGGTTCACACGTCACATGGGGTCCGTCTCTGTGGCTGGTCAGTGGCCGGCAGTTTACGTCGACTCCATGCTATGGCGGCATATGACATCAGTCACTGTCATGCGCACACTAAGGTCAGCTGCCATCCTCTGTTCGGCCGGCAATCTGTATTGCAGGCAGGGTGCCCTTCGGCCACACAGCTGAAGTAGGCGCGGGCTTTGACGGGCCCCTGTACCCCGGGTCGGGACCGTGATCATTACACCCCTGCTCATGGCCACATAAAATGATTTGGCCAGGGGGTCTTGAGTGTGACACAAGTGACCATCAGAGAATTCATATTATTTCCATTTCCTATTCTGGGCCACTAGAGATTAAACATTAAACCCCTCTTCTGCTCTAGAACAATAAGGATTAAAATATTACCTTCCTTTTCCACTCTAGACCACCAGGGACTTTTACTGTGGACCACCAGGGACTAAGTATAAATCCTTCACCTCCCCGCTGCTATCCCGGCACATGCTCGGAGGCTGATGACATCGCAGTGGACGTGATAACAACAATCTCAGGTTTTACAATAACTGGAGCAATATTTGCTTATGGAGCTTCTAGACCTCCAATAACTAAAATATTAACCACCATTTCTACTCTAGACCACAGGGACTAATAATCTATTGACCCTTTCTCTAGATCAACAAGGAATGATATATTAATCCATTCTTCTACTCTAGATCATCACAAAATACTATAGTAAATCCTTTTGCTACTCTAGATCAGCAGGAAATAATATATTAATCAATTTTAGTACTCTAGACCACCAGGGAATAGTATATTGACCTCTTCCTCTATTCTAGATTAACAGGGATTAATATATTATTCCCCCTTTTTTACGCTAGTCCACCAGGGAAAACTACCTTATTAATCCCTTCCTCTAGTCTAAATAAACACAGATTAATATATTAATCTACTACTCTAGACCACCAGGGAAAAATATTAACACTACCGTCTACTTTAGAACAACAGGAAATGAATATTACCCTTCTTTTGTACCCCAGACCACCAGGGAATGAAATATTAACATGTTTTTATTACCCTAGACAGCACTGGGATGAAAATGAATCCCCACTTTTACTCTAGACCACCAGGGACTAAAATTTTAACCCAATCTTCTACTTTATATTGCAAAGAACTAAAATATTACTCATTGCTCTTGTCTAGACCACCAGGGAATACATTTTAATTTTACCCTCCACTCTAGACCACCAGGGAATAAATAGTAATGCCCTTCTTTACCTTTTACTAGCATGTAGTAATTGCCTTTTCTAAATTACATTGCCAAATATTAACCTGTTCATCACTTTACACCATTTAATGTCTTTGTGTTTTACCCACAGGAGATGATGGATTCACATCATCCTATAATCGTAATTTTCCTAATTTCATGGAGACATATACATATATGGGTATATATCTATATATGTGGATATATATCTATATGTATGCGGGTATATATATATGTATATGTATGTGGGTATATCTCTCTATATATGTGAGTATATAGCTATATATGTGGGTATATATCTCTATATATGTGGGTATATTTATATATGTGGGTATATATCTCTATATATGTGGGTATATATCTCTATATATGTGGGTATATATCTATATATATGTGGGTATATATCTATATATGTGTGTATATATCTCTATATATGTGAGTATATATCTATATATGTGTGTATATATCTATATATGTGTGGGTATATATCTATATATATGTGGGTATATATCTATATATGTGGGTATATATCTCTATATATGTGAGTATATATCTATATATGTGTGTATATATCTATATATGTGTGGGTATATATCTATATTTATGTGGGTATATATCTATATATATGTGGGTATATATCTCTATGTATGTGAGTATATATCTATATATATGTGGGAATATCTCTCTATATATGTGGGTATATCTCTCTATATATGTGGGTATATCTCTCTATATATGTGGGTATATCTCTCTATATATGTGGGTATATCTCTCTCTATATGTGGGTATATCTCTCTATATATGTGGGTATATCTCTCTATATTTGTGGGTATATCTCTCTATATATGTGGGTATATGTCTCTATATATGTGGGTATATATCTATATATATGTGGGTATATATCTCTATATATGCGAGTATATATATATATATATATATATGTCGGTATATATCTCTATATATGTGGGTATATATCTATATATATGTGGGTATATATCTATATATGTGTGTATATATCTCTATATATGTGTGTATATATCTATATATGTGTGGTTATATATCTATATTTATGTGGGTATATATCTATATATATGTGGGTATATATCTCTATGTATGTGAGTATATATCTATATATATGTGGGTATATCTCTCTATATGTGGGTATATCTCTCTATATATGTGGGTATATCTCTCTATATATGTGGGTATATCTCTCTATATATGTGGGTATATCTCTCTATATATGTGGGTATATATCTCTATATATGTGGGTATATATCTATATATATGTGGGTATATATCTATATATATGTGGGTATATATCTCTATATATGCGAGTATATATATATGTGGGTATATATCTCTATATATGTGGGTATATATCTCTATATATGTGGGTATATATCTATATATGTTGTGTATATATCTCTATATATGTTGTGTATATATCTCTATATATGTGAGTATATATCTCTATATATGTGAGTATATATCTCTATATATGTGAGTATATATCTATATATGTTGTGTATATATCTCTATATATGTTGTGTATATATCTCTATATATGTGAGTATATATCTCTATATATGTGAGTATATATCTATATATGTTGTGTATATATCTATATGTATGTGGGTATATATCTATATCCATATATATCCATATATATGTGGAATATGTATGATTCTATAGCTATACCTGTACATTTAGCAATACACAACTTCTGCAGTCGTTCTCCACCATGCCCCCCAGTTCTGCCCCATCCAGTGCTGCGCCCCCAGTGCCCCCTGTCCCCATCTCCCGGGGTCACACAGCTGACCTCTGCTTGCCGTGTCCTGCACAATTCCTGGGTATTCTGTATAGACAGGTATCTGCCAGTGCTCAGCCCAGGTGGCGGCCATCACCGCCTCCTCCTGCCTCACCTTGTACAATAACACTGCAATCCCCCGGAGCTCTGCCTGTCACCTACCTGCAGCAGCAGCAGATCAGCTGTGTGTGTCCTCTTCTGCTCTGTCCCCGCCCGCACTGCTCCGGTACACAGGCGCACAGCAGCAGCCAATCAGCACCGCCCGACCGCAGCGCTTCACTCCCACACTGTGATGTGAAACCGAGAATTTATCTCACAATCCGAACACATACAGGACTGGGTGCAATATCTGTATATACAGTAGTGAGATGGACAGAGGACTGGGAGCAGTACGGCGCTGTATACGGAGGATACAGTATAATATGCAGGACGCAGATATAGTGCTATATACAGGCTGCGGATACAGTGTTATATACAGGCTGCGGATACAGTGTTATATACAGGATGCGGATACAGTGTTATATACAGGCTGCGGATACAGTGTTATATACAGGATGCGGATACAGTGTTATATACAGGCTGCGGATACAGTGTTATATACAGGCTGCGGATACAGTGTTATATACAGGCTGCGGATACAGTGTTATATACAGGCTGCGGATACAGTGTTATATACAGGCTGCGGATACAGTGTTATATACAGGCTGCGGATACAGTGTTATATACAGGATGCGGATACAGTGTTATATACAGGCTGCGGGTACAGTGTTATATACAGGATGCGGATACAGTGTTATATACAGGCTGCGGATACAGTGTTATATACAGGCTGCGGATACAGTGTTATATACAGGATGCGGGTACAGTGTTATATACAGGATGCGGATACAGTGTTATATACAGGATGCGGGTACAGTGTTATATACAGGATGCGGGTACAGTGTTATATACAGGCTGCGGATACAGTGTTATATACAGGCTGCGGATACAGTGTTATATACAGGCTGCGGATACAGTGTTATATACAGGATGCGGGTACAGTGTTATATACAGGATGCGGGTACAGTGTTATATACAGGATGCGGGTACAGTGTTATATACAGGATGCGGGTACAGTGTTATATACAGGCTGCGGATACAGTGTTATATACAGGATGCGGGTACAGTGTTATATACAGGATGCGGGTACAGTGTTATATACAGGATGCGGGTACAGTGTTATATACAGGATGCGGGTACAGTGTTATATACAGGATGCGGGTACAGTGTTATATACAGGATGCGGGTACAGTGTTATATACAGGATGCGGGTACAGTGTTATATACAGGATGCGGGTACAGTGTTATATACAGGATGCGGGTACAGTGTTATATACAGGATGCGGATACAGTGTTATATACAGGATGCGGGTACAGTGTTATATACAGGATGCGGGTACAGTGTTATATACAGGATGCGGGTACAGTGTTATATACAGGCTGCGGATACAGTGTTATATACAGGATGCGGGTACAGTGTTATATACAGGATGCGGGTACAGTGTTATATACAGGATGCGGGTACAGTGTTATATACAGGATGCGGGTACAGTGTTATATACAGGATGCGGGTACAGTGTTATATACAGGATGCGGGTACAGTGTTATATACAGGATGCGGGTACAGTGTTATATACAGGATGCGGATACAGTGTTATATACAGGATGCGGGTACAGTGTTAATATACAGGATGCGGGTACAGTGTTATATACAGGATGCGGGTACAGTGTTATATACAGGATGCGGGTACAGTGTTATATACAGGATGCGGATACAGTGTTATATACAGGATGCGGGTACAGTGTTATATTCAGGATGCATTTATATACAAGCTGCATGTACAGTGTAATATACAGGCAATATATGCATTGTTACATACAGTCTGCAGAAACAGTGTAATATACAGGATACAGCTATAGTGTTATAGACAGGATGCATATTTATTGTAATATGCAGACTGCAGATACAGTGTAATATACAGGCTGACGATTCAGTGTTACGGTATATACAGGATGCGGATAGAGTGTTATATACAGGATGCATTTATATACAGACTGCATATATAGTGTAATATGCAGGCTGCAGATACAGTGTAATGTACAGGATGCAGCTATAGTGTTACATACAGGCTGCATATATAGTATAATATGCAGACTGCAGATACAGTATAATATACAGACTGACGATACAGAGTTATATACAGGATGCGGATAGAGTGTAACATACAGGCTGCATATATAGTGTAATATGCAGACTGCAGATACAGTGTAATGTTCAGGATGCATATACAGTGTTATATAGAGGATGTGGATAGAGTGTTATATACAGGATGCATTTATATACAGGTTGCATATATAGTGTAATATGCAGGCTGCAGATACAGTGTAATGTACAGGATGCATATACAGTGTTATATAGAGGATGCGGATAGAGTGTTATATACAGGATGCATTTATATACAGGTTGCATATATAGTGTAATATGCAGGCTGCAGATACAGTGTTATATACAGGATGCGGATAGAGTAACATACAGGCTGCATATATAGTGTAATATAAATATAACACTGCATTCTCAATGGGCAAGAATGAATAAAGATATAACTCTTTTTCTCAATGCTGATAGATTTTTAATACAGAAGACAAGATAGCAACAAATGAAAGACATGCGACAATTGCGATAATAATGTTTCGGTCCTCCAGGACCTTGATCACATTAATCGCTAAATTACTGTGAAGACAAGAGTTTTTTGGAGTTTCCTTGGGCTGGTTTCACATCAGCATTTTTCTGCCGGTCGGCAAAAAACCCCAAACAAAAACGCATGTTACCGGATCCCGTTGTCTGCTCAATGCAATGTCAATGGACTTGCGGCAACATGCAATTGCGTGCGGTAGAGTCAGGATCCGGTGAGTTGCAGTTTTTTACCTTTTATCAATAACGCAATTTTCACCTCCGTTTCAAAAACTGCATGTCTCTCTCTCTCTCTGTCCTCTCTCTCTTCTCTCTCTCTCTCTCTGTCCTCTCTCTCTCTTCTCTCTCTCTCTCTCTGTCCTCTCTCTCTTCTCTCTCTCTCTCTCCTGTCCTCTCTCTCTTCTCTCTCTCTGTCCCTCTCTCTCTTCTCTCTCTCTTCTCTCTCTCTTCTCTCTCTTCTCTCTCTCTCTCTCTGTCCTCTCTCTCTTCTCTCTCTCTCTCTCGTCCTCTCTCTCTCTGTCCTCTCTCTCTTCTCTCTCTCTTCATCTCTCTCTTCTCTCTCTTCTCTCTCTCTTCTCTCTCTTCTCTCTCTCTCTCTTCTCTCTCTGTCTCTCTCTTCTCTCTCTTCTTCTCTCTCTCTTTCTCTTTCTCTCTCTGTCCTCTCGTCTCTTCTCTCTCTCTTCTCTCTCTTCTCTCTCTTCTCTCTCTCTTTCTCTCTCTCTATCTCCCACACTCTCTCTTCCCTCTCTTCTCTCTCTTTCTCCCTCTCTCTCCTCTCTCTCTTCTCTCTCTCTCTCTTCTCTCTCTCCTCTCTCTCTTCTCTCTCTCTTCTCTCTCTCTTCTCCTCTCTTCTCTCTCTTCTCTCTCTCTTCCCTCTCTTCTCTCTCTCTTCTCCCTCTCTCTCCTCTCTCTTCTCTCTCTTTCTCTCTCTCTTCTCTCTCTCCTCTCTCTCTTCTCATCTCTCTTCTCTCTTCTCTCTCTCTCTCTCTCTCTCTCCTCTCTTCTCTCTCTTCTCTCTCTCTCTTCTCATTCTCTCTCTTTCTCCCTCTCTCTCTCTGTCTCTCTCTTCTCTCTCTTCTCTCTCTCTTTCTCTCTCTCTATCTCCCACACTCTCTCTTCCTCTCTTCTCTCTCTTCTCTCTCTTTCTCCTCTCTCTCCTCTCTCTTCTCTCTCTTTCTCTCTCTCCTCTCTCTCTCTCTCTCTCTTCTCTCTCTCTCTTCTCTCTCTCTTCTCTCTCTTCTCTCTCTGTCTCTCCTCTGTCTCTCTCTTCTCTCTCTTCTCTCTCTCTCTTTCTCTTTCTCTCTCTGTCCTCTCTCTCTCTTCTCTCTCTCTTCTCTCTCTCTCTTCTCTCTCTCTTCTCTCTCTCTTCTCTCTCTCTTCTCTCTCTCTCTCTCTGTCTCTCTCTTCTCTCTCTTCTCTCTCTTCTCTCTCTCTTTCTTCTCTCTCTTCTCTCTCCCCCCTCTCTCTTCTCTCTCTCTCTCCCCCTCTCTCTTCTCTCTCTCTCTTTCTCCCCCTCTCTCTCTCCTCTCTCTCTTCTCTCTCCCTTCTCTCTCTCTCTTCTCTCTCCCTTCTCTCTCTCTCTCTTGTTCTCTCCCCCCTCTCTCTCTCTTCTCTCTCTCCCCTCTCTCTCTCTCTTCTCTCTCTTTCTCCCTCTCTCTCATCTTTCTCTCTCCCCCCTCTCTCTCCCCCTCTCTCTTCTCTCTCTCTCTCTTTCTCCCCCTCTCTCTCTCCTCTCTCATTCTCTCTCCCTTCTCTCTCTCTCTCTTGTTCTCTCCCCCCTCTCTCTCTCTTCTCTCCTCTCTCTCCCCTCTCTCTCTCCTCTTCTCTTCTCTTTCTCCCTCTCTCTCTCTTCTCTCTCTCTTCTCTCTCCCTTCTCTCTCTCTCTCTTTCTCTCTCTCTCTCGTGTCCACAGATCTCTTCTCTCTCCCTTCTCTCTCTCTCTCTTTCTCTCTCTCTCTCGTGTCCACAGAAGGGATGGATGGATGAGGTGATGGAGAGGAAGGATGAGGGTAGTAGTGGATGAGGGTGAGGTGGATTGTCTCGCGATGCCGCCTGTGGTACGCAGCCAGGGATTAGCCTCCGCTGCTGTCACTGTCCTCCAGGGCGGATGGTCATAGCAGCAAGGATGGTTTTACTCCCCACAGGTAGAGCTAGGCCCTGGGGAGGATGATGGGGGTGGCAGTCTATGGTGGTGTGCAGGGGGAAGGACTGAGGATGCCGACAGTAACTGGACAACACAGGCCAGTTGTTTCTTTTACCGGTCAGTGCTTACGGTCCCACGTTACAGTGGTCCGGTCAGCCTGTTAGCAGTGGGGGATCTCTCCTTGTCAGGTGAGTTGGAGGCCTTCCTGAGTGCGCTCTGTATATGTATCGCTGTGGCCTGAAGTCGCACAGCATCCCTCTACTTAGATGCAATTTGCCTTGCCCCTTGTGGCGGGCAGCGCGAGCCGGATGTGTGGCGCTCCTGAGTAAATCAGGGTGCCACAGGGTACTGCATCCTTACCCAGGTGCACGGCCTACCCCCCATGGTTCCAGGTTCTGAAGAAGTCGGTGTCACTACCAACAGCACCACAAATCCCAATCAACACCTCACATCATGACCTGTCAGACAAACCAGTGGGTGGTCTAGCTGGAAAAGGGCCACCCACCTAGGGGTCAGGCAGACTGGTGGGAGGGAAGTGAGTTAGTTCAGTGGAGGACAGGAAAGGAGTAAGAGCCCTCAAGGAGAGAGGGGCTGGGGAGAGTGAGCTCCCGGGGAGCTAGAACGTGGTTGGGTCGCAGACGCTGGTCCGGGACCAGAGGAGTCAGGGATCGGTGGCAGTGACATTGGAAAGGGTGCGACGGACATAGTCTAGGAGGACTGTCGGCACCGGATGATCCAAAAGAAACAGACCGGTACCGAGCACGACGGGGTACAGGACCCTAGGTCAGGAGCCGATTCAACGTCCTGGCAATTAACCTGCAGAGAAAGGAGATCTTCAGGGCCTTTCCACAGAGCTCAGAGATTGGGGCATCAGCACAATGTGGGGGACAGGGTTTTCTAGCCACAAGCAGCCCACTAAAGTCCCAAGTGCCAGCTCCCAAGAGCACAGCTACACTTTACAAGGGTAGCGGGGCCTAACCGCTTCAAGCCGAGGGGTCACAGTCAGACACTAAAATTGTGCACGGAGGTGGGCTCCGGAACCATCAAGTGACACCGGTGGGAGCGGACACCTGGACGGAGCTCCCTGTAGCAACTGTGACATACAGAGAACTCGTTTATCTGCAGTGTATGTGTCTACTTTATAATCCTCATCCTGCACCACAACTTCCCACAGTGAGTACCTCGCTCCCCCTGCACCCTGCGCTCCCGTCTAATCACCAACACCCCTGAGCCCGGGGGCCATCCCTACCTGTGGAGGGACTAACATCAGACTGCTCCCCACCATCTGCCCTGGTACTCCCTACAGCAGCGGCGATACTCCCATTACCGCAACCCACAGGTGGCGTCACGAACTTATCCCCTGTAAATACCCCCCTTTCACGGATCTAAGTGTCAGCCGAGCCGGGTCCGGGACCCTCGAGCCACCACGATCCTGGATCTGAGCAACCTGACCAACACCGGGGTGGTACAGATGCAGTGCCCACTTGTATTTCTGCGGCCCTGTGCTCTATGGTGCCACTTCACCTTGGGAGTCTCTGGTGAGACAGGAGATGTTAAATTTCTTGCTGTCCGGGTTTTAATGCTGGGCATTAGCACCCGACAGTCGAGGACCCTGGTGTCCTTAGTCTTGCGCTCGGTCCTGGAAAGCTTGCACGCAGCTCTCTTGGGGTATGTGCGCATGCTGCATTCTGTCAAGTGCAGAAAAAAATGCACCCTCTGGCAGGCTGGACAACTGTAAAAACTGAGTTTGACAAAAAAAAATGCATCCAAAACGCGTGCATTTTGGATACATTTTGAATGCGTTTTGAATGCATTTTGGATGCATTTTTGACAGTGCAGTACCACTCAGCTCTGCTACATCCCCATAGAGCATGGCTGGCTGCCAGACAGAGCCATGCGATCAGAATGAACTGGGATGAACTTCACCCAACTTCATTGTCATCGCGCGGCTCTGTCTGTGTGCCACGGCGGCCTTATATAAATCCCTTGAGTGACAGAAGTGAGCTTGCGCGATCAGCGGTGCCTTCACTCAGGTTACCCGCGGCCAGCTCGAGTTCTCCACCCGAGACCCCAAATCACCTGAGTGACGGCACCGCTGATCGCACACTTCAGTCACTCGGGTGACTTGCTGTCACAGTTGGAGGATCCAGCGGTGGCCGCAGGTAACTGAGTGACGTCATCACTGATAGCGCGGCTCGCTTCAGTTGCTCCCTGGAGCTCACAGAGAGCGGTGATGGTCTGTGACCGCTCCTGTCAGCTTCCAATATAGCAGAGCTGGATGCGTCGTGGGACATTGTGTGGATTACGCCAGACCTGGAGGGGTATTTGGGGATTAATAAAGTGGTGAAAGAGGGTGGGTTTTTTTGTCTTTTATTCCAAATAAAGGATTTTTTCGGGTGTATGTGTTTATTTACTACAGGTTAATCATGCAGGGTGTCTCATAGACGCCTGCCATGATTAACCTAGGACTAAGGCGGGCTTTACACATTGCGACATCGCTACCGATAATATCGTCGGGGTCACGTCGTTAGTGACGCACATCTGGCGCCGTTAGCGACATCGGCAATGTGTAAATCCTAGGTGCGACGATGAACGAGCGCAAAAGCGTAAAAAATCGCTGATCTGTGTCACGTCGTTCATTTCCATAATGTCGTTACTGCTGCAGATACGATGTTTGTCGTTCCTGCGGCACCACACATCGCTGTGTGTGAAATCGCAGGAGCGACAAACATCTCCTTACCTGCGTCCACCGGCAATGCGGAAGGGAGAAGGTGGGTGGGATGTTATGTCCCGCTCATCTCCGCCCCTCCACTTCTATTGGCTGCTGCTTAGTGATGTCGCGGTGACGTCGCTGTGACGCCGAACGCACCTCCCCCTTGAAGGAGGGATTGTTCGGCGGTCAGCCAGAGCTGACAGCCAGATCACCGGACACAGTTCCATTTGCACCCAGCCTGCTGTCGTTCCAAGCACTATCACCATTCACTCTGGTCTCCTCTGACTTACCCCTGCCTCATCCATCCTCTGGTATTTGCTATCCTAAGCCCATATTCTGCCAAGCACCTATTTTTGCGCTTATCTGCCTCTTGATATATATGCCTTGAAAAAGGCTCAAATGTGAGCCGAAACATTGGCATTTGGTTGACTCCTTTTGCAGAATATGAAAATAAAATATTTAGAGTCAGTTATGGGCTGCCTTTAACTCCTTATTATCCCAACTGCCACCGCACCAGGACAATTCGGGATGAGCTGGGTAGAGTTCCGGGACTGTCACATCTAATGGATGCGACAATTCCGGGCGGCTGCTCGCTGATATTTTTAGGCTGGGGGCTCCCATAACATGGGGCTCCCCATCCTGAGAATACCAGCCTTCAGCCATGTGGCTTTACCTTGGCTGGTATCAAAATTTGGGGGGACCGCACGCCGTTTTTTTTAATTATTTAATTAATTAATTTTATTTTACTGTACGATATAGACCCGCCCACCAGCACCTGTGATTAGTTGCAGTGAGACAACTGTCACTCAGCGTGGGGGCTCGTCTGACTGCAACCAATCATTGGCGACGGTGGGCAGGTGAAACAGGGAATACGAGATGGAATAATGAGCGGACGGCATTTTCAAAAGCTGGAGAAGCCGCCGGAAGTTTGTGCAGCTCCGCGCCGGTGATCGGTGAGTATGAGAGAGAGAGGGAGAGACCGACAAAGAGAGAGAGAATGACCGACAATGACAGAGAGAGAGAGACTGAAAGACCTGCGTTTTGTTTGTCAAAAAAGCACGCAGAACGCAACAAAAATGCAGTGCACAGCTAAACATTTTGGTTGCATTTTGCCAGATCTCATTAATTTCAATGGGTGGAAAATGCAACAAAACGCACAAAAGAAGTGACATGCTGCTTTTTTAAAACACATCGATTTTGTAAATATTTGGCATCCAAAACACTGCGCTTAAAAAGCAACGTGCGCATGGAATTTGCTGACTTCTCATAGACTTTGCTGGGGACGCACAATGCATGCATTTTGACAATGACACGCTGGAGATTTAAACGCAGCAAAATGCAGGAAAAAAACGCAATGTGCGCATGGAATTTGCTGTGCGCACACAGTCTTACAACGACCGTTCTCTTTGCTCGCCTCTCTGGTTCTGAGGTTTCACTTTCTGTTTTTACTGTCTAACCCCTCCCCAGCCCAGAATGCATAGGGAAGTTCGTCCCAACCAGGACTTGAGCTCCCACTTCTGGCCTGAGTTAGGAAGTTTTTGTGTGTAATTGCACCTGAGAAGGAGATTTCCCCGCTGCTTCCAGGCATAGTATTGCCCCCCGGAGAAGAACAATGCTACTGTGGTTCCCATGACCACGGGGTTCCACAGATGTAGATTATAGTGTTATATACAGGATGCAGATACACTGCGTTGCCTGTTAATACAGGCTGCAGATACAGTGACATATGCAGGCTACAGATACAGTGTTGTATACAGGCTTCAGATATAGTGTTACAGTAGGTATGGAAAGTATTCAGACCCCTTTACACTTTTCACTCTTTGCTTCATTGCAGCCATTTGGTGAAATTCAAAAAAGTTCATTTTTTCTCATAAATGTACACTCTGCTCCCCATCCCCCATCTTGACAGAAAAAAAACCCCAGAAATGTAGATATTTTTGCAACTTTATTAAACAAGAAAACCTGAAATATCACATGGTATATAAGTATTCAGCCCCTTTGCTCAGACACTCATATTTCGGTCACATGCTGTCCATTTCCTTATGATCCTCCTTGAGATGGTTCTACTCCTTCATTGGAGTCCAGCTGTGTTTAATTAGGACTTGATTTGGAAAGGCGCACACCTGTCTATATAAGACCTCACAGCTCACAGTGCATGTCACTGAGAATCATGAGGTCAAAGGAACTGCCCAAGGAGCTCAGAGACAGAATGGTGGCAAGGCACAGATCTGGCCAAGGTTACAAAAGAATTTCAGCAGTACTCAAGGTTCCTAAGAGCACAGTGGCCTCCATAATCCTTAAAGCGCACCAATCACCAGGATTTTTTGTATATAACCTAAAGCCAGTGCTATACTGGCACTATCAGGCTGATTCTATACATACCTGTAGTGGTCAGCTCGGATGTTTAGGTTTTAAAATCCAAGAAAGTAAAGTTTATAAAATCGGCAGCTGCCATGGTGCCATTTATTTTATGAAATCAATGGCTGGAAGGGTTACAAAACGCAAAAAAAAACGTACCAACAATTGACATGATTCAGATTATTTTCTGTACCCAAAACTAAAAGGAAAAAATAAGCAACATGTGCACAAAACTTCAGAATACTCATTGACTTTTCTGGGATAAGAATACACATGCGTTTTTGTGACAACTACACCAAAAAAAACGCCTCAAAAATGCATAAGAAAAGCACTGTGTGCACACAGCCTTAGGGGCTTCATAGCAAAAGGGGTGAATACATATGCACACGGCAATTTATTTTGTCCCATAAGTTTAATATTTGTATATGTTTTTCTTCACTTCCCCAACTATTTACAGTAGTGTTGACTTATCTCACACAAATCGGATTACAAAGTACTTAAACACAGGTTGTAATGTAACAAAATAGGTAAAACGCCAATGGCGTGAATACTTTTGCAAGGCACTGTATAGTGTAATATAAAGGCTGCAGATACAGTGTTATATACAGAATACAGATATAGTGTTATATACAGAATGCTGATACAGTGTTATATACTGTACAGGTAGCAGATATAGTGTTATACAAGCTGCACAAATACTTTTATATACAGGATATAGATAGTGTTATATACAAGCTGCAAATACAGTTCTATATACAGGGTGCAGATATACTGCTATATACAGGATGCAGATATAGTGTTATATACAGGCCCCAGATGTAGTGTTATATACAAGCTGCACAAATACTGTAATATACAGGATGTAGATAGTGTTATATACAGGCTACAGATACAGTGTTATATACAGGATGCAGATATATTGTTAAATACAGAGTGAAAATACAATGTTATATACAGGATGCAGATATAGTGTTATATACAAAGCTACACAAATACTGTAATATACAGGATGCAGATAGTGTTGTATACAGAATGCAGATACAGTTTAATACACAGGATGCAGATATAGTGTTATATACAGTAGTGTGATGTTCAGAGGACTGGGTGCAGGGCTGTATGGCAGTTTTATATACAGGCTGCAGAAATAGCGTAATATTCAGGCTGTCCATACAGTGTTATATACAGGCTGCAGATACAGTGTTATATATAAGATGCAGATATATTGGTTTATACAGGCTGCAGATACCATGTAATATACAAGCTGTAGATAGTGTTATATACCAGCTGCAGATATAGTGTAAAATACAGACTACAGGTATAGTTTAATATACAGGCACAGGTACAGTGTTATATACAGGCACAGGTACAGTGTTATATACAGGCACAGGTACAGTGTAATATACAAGTACAGGTACAGTGTTATATACAGGCACAGGTACAGTGTTATATACAGGCACAGGTACAGTGTTATATACAGTCACAGGTACAGTGTAATATACAAGTACAGGTACAGTGTTATATACAGGCACAGATACAGTGTAATATACAGGCACAGGTACAGTGTAATATACAGGCACAGGTACAGTGTAATATACAAGTACAGGTACAGTGTAATATACAGGCACAGGTACAGTGTAATATACAGGCACAGGTACAGTGTAATATACAGGCACAGATACAGTGTAATATACAAGTACAGGTACAGTGTAATATACAGGCACAGGTACAGTGTAATATACAAGTACAGGTACACTGTAATATACAGGCACAGGTACAGTGTAATATACAGGCACAGGTACAGTGTAATATACAAGTACAGGTACAGTGTAATATACAGGCACAGGTACAGTGTTATATACAAGCACAGGTACAATGTTATATACAGGCACAGGTACAGTGTAATATACAGGCACAGATACAGTGTAATATGCAGGCACAGGTACAGTGTAATATACAGGCACAGGTACAGTGTTATATACAGGCACAGATACAGTGTAATATACAGGCACAGGTACAGTGTTGTTATATACAGGCACAGATACTATATTATATACAGGCACAGGTACAGTGTAATATACAGGCACAGGTACAATGTTATATACAGGCACAGGTACAGTGTTATATACATGCACAGGTACAGTGTTATATACAGGCACAGGTACAGTGTTGTTATATACAGGCACAGATACTATATTATATACAGGCACAGGTACAATGTTATATACAGGCACAGGTACAGTGTAATATACAGGCACAGGTACAGTGTTATATACAGGCACAGGTACAGTGTTATATACAGGCACAGATACAGTGTTATATACAGGCACAGGTACAGTGTTATATACAGGTACAGTGTTATATACTGGCACAGGTACAGTGTAATATACAGGCACAGGTACAGTGTTATATACAGGCACAGGTACAGTGTAATATACAGGCACAGGTACAGTGTTATATACAGGCACAGGTACAATGTTATATACAGGCACAGGTACAGTGTAATATACAGGCACAGATACAGTGTAATATACAGGCACAGGTACAATGTTATATACAGGCACAGGTACAGTGTTATATACAGGCACAGATACTATATTATATACAGGCACAGGTACAGTGTAATATACAGGCACAGGTACAGTGTTATATACAGGCACAGATACAGTGTTATATACAGGCACAGGTACAGTGTTATATACAGGTACAGTGTTATATACAGGCACAGGTACAGTGTAATATACAGGCACAGGTACAGTGTTATATACAGGCACAGGTACAGTGTAATATACAGGCACAGGTACAGTGTTATATACAGGCACAGATACAGTGTTATATACAGGCACAGGTACAGTGTTATATACAGGTACAGTGTTATATACAGGCACAGGTACAGTGTAATATACAGGCACAGGTACAGTGTTATATACAGGCACAGGTACAGTGTAATATACAGGCACAGGTACAGTGTTATATACAGGCACAGGTACAATGTTATATACAGGCACAGGTACAGTGTAATATACAGGCACAGGTACAGTGTAATATACAGGCACAGGTACAGTGTAATATACAGGCACAGGAACAGTGTTATATACAGGCACATGTACAGTGTTATATACAGGCACAGGTACAGTGTAATATACAGGCACAGGTACAGTGTTATATACAGGCACAAGTACAGTGTAATATACAGGCACAGGTACAGTGTTATATACAGGTACAGGTACAATGTTATATACAGGTACAGGTACAGTGTAATATACAGGCACAGGTACAGTGTAATATACAGGCACAGGTACAGTGTTATATACAGGCACAGGTACAGTGTAATATACAGGCACAGGTACAGTGTTATATACAGGCACAGGTACAATGTTATATACAGGCACAGGTACAGTGTAATATACAGGCACAGGTACAGTGTAATATACAGGCACAGGTACAGTGTAATATACAGGCACAGGAACAGTGTTATATACAGGCACATGTACAGTGTTATATACAGGCACAGGTACAGTGTAATATACAGGCACAGGTACAGTGTTATATACAGGCACAGGTACAGTGTAATATACAGACACAGGTACAGTGTTATATACAGGTACAGTGTAATATACAGGCACAGGTACAGTGTAATATACAGGCACAGGTACAGTGTTATATACAGGCACAAGTACAGTGTAATATACAGGCACAGGTACAGTGTTATATACAGGTACAGGTACAATGTTATATACAGGTACAGGTACAGTGTAATATACAGGCACAGGTACAGTGTAATATACAGGCACAGGTACAGTGTAATATACAGGCACAGGTACAGTGTTATATACAGGCACAGGTACAGTGTAATATACAGGCACAGGTACAGTGTAATATACAGGCACAGGTACAATGTTATATACAGGCACAGGTACAGTGTAATATACAGGCACAGGTACAGTGTTATATACAGGCACATGTACAGTGTTATATACAGGTACAATGTTATATACAGGCACAGGTACAGTGTAATATACAGGATACAGTCAGATAAAGTATTATGACTGCCGAGCAGCCTGTATATAACATTACATATAGACTTGTGGAGCGTGACTGCTCTCTGCAGCCTGTATGTAAGCCTATCTCTGGTGATAATGTATATACTGTATCTGTACATTGTGTAGCTCTGCAGTAAAGGACAAATGTGCGGTATATCTGGTATCTCTGCTTAGTTGGCTATGTGCTCAGCATTATCCAGACACAGCAGGTTTAGGGGCTGATTCAGTTTACAGTATTTCTTGAGCAATTACCGATGTAGCAGAGCCAAATATGTCACTTAAAGAGGAACTAGCATTTGCCATAAACTTTTATTTTTTTCACCTTCTGTAAATGTCGCTGTTCTGAATCCGATGGGGTTTTTTCTTTTTTTTTTTTTTTTACAGGCCTGCCTGTTCCTGGAATCTAGCCATCTCAACCCTGTATGTAAATCTAGTATTGATAGCCAAGTGGGCGTAGTCCATAAGAGCACACCCACACAGAAGAACTGAGAACCACGCCCACTTGGTGATGAAGACTAGATTGATATACAGGAAGGAGAGGAGGTGATATTTTAGGAAAGGAGAGGTACAGGGGCAAAAGAAAAACAACGCCAAATTCAGGAGAACAGCAGCGTATACACCAGGTAAAAAAAGACATATTTCTGGGAAGTGATGAGTCCTCTCTAACACTAGGTTCATCTACGATGAAAGCAGATTGAAGCTACTACAGTGTCCTAATATCATAAGTCTGATCCGTCAGACAATTCCGATGTCCTACAGATATGACACTAATATCTGGTGGAAATATCGCTTCGCAGATATGAACAGAAACCAGAATGCACAATGCAAACCACAATGACGCGTTTTGTCCGTTAAAGGGTCTTAGTCATATCATATCATTAGAGCGCTCTGGATCCGAGTGCTCTGTAGAGTGTTTTCATTCTATCATAAAAGTAATTTTGGTATGTACATTGCTTTGCTTTACCCTTTGGCTGGATGGTGGGATGTGGTGTGCTGCATATACAGTGTGGTAATAGAAGAAGAAACGAATGCCAAGGTGTTGGGGAGGTGCAGAGGACTATCTAGGCCAGGCCTGCGCAATATATGGCCCACGTACCACAGTGGTCTTCCTGCTTTCAACTATATTAACATTTTATAGATGCAAATATATTTGACTCCTGAGGGACAGGGGCAGAGCAGAGGAGCGCTCGATAGCTCCCTGACATACAGCGGCGTGATGAGGTCATTACGTGACAGACCTCATCACGCTGCTCCTGTCAATTTAGTCCCGCAGAGGCAGCTGAGACAACAGGGAAGTTGAATAGTAAGCACTCCATGGAGGAGCCATAGATTTAATGTCATATTATTGTAAGTGGGGTTGTTATGGGATAACATAATAATTATGGGATAATATGGTGTTGTGGGAATGTTGAAGGACAGTATGGAGTTAAAAGAGTGTGGGGAGCAGTATGGAGTTAAGGGAGTGTGGGGGGCAATATGGAGTTGTGGAAACGTTGAAGGACAGTATGGAGTTATGGGAGTGTGGGGGCAGTAAGGAGTTGTGGGAGCTTAAGGGGACAGTTTGGCGTTGTGGGAACTTGAGGGAACAGTATGTACCGATAGTTGTCGGAATGTTGAAAGACAGTATGGAGTTATGGGAGTGGGGGAGTGCAGTAAGGAGTTATGGGAGCTTGAGGGGACAGTATGGTGTTGTGGGAACATTGAAGATCAGTTTGGAGTTATGGGAGTGTGGGAGGAAATATGGCATTGTGGGAACTTGAGGGAACAGTATGGAGTTGTGGGGACAGTATGAAGTTGTGGGAGCAAGGTGGGGCAGTTTGGAGTTGTGGGGGGACAATATGAAGTGGTGGGAGCATGGGGAGCAGTATGGATTTGTGGGAGCATGGGGGACAGTATGGAGATGTGGTTAAGTGGCAGGACAGTATAGAGTTCTGTAAGGACAAAGCATATCACGAGAAAAAAGAGGGGTAAATTCCCGCTCCCCTGTTATGAGGAGACCGTAGGATTGAACTGTGCACGGACGCTCAGAGGTCGGCCAAGTCTTGACATTATGAGATTATCCAAAATGGTCCAGCACAAAGTCCAAAGGGTTCAAATGGAAGTAAAAAACTTTATTTCAAAAGGTTAAAATAGTCCATCATCATCAAAAAAAATATTTTTTCATGATGATGGACTATTTTAACCTTGTGTAAGGACAGTATGGGGTGGTCAAGGTTAGTATGCAGTTGCCGGAACATGGGGAGACAACATGGAATGGTGAGAGCATGGGGCGCAGTATGGAGTGCTGGGAGTATGGCGGACAGTATGGAGATGTGGGAGCAATGAAGGACAGTATGGCGTTGTGGAAGGACAGTATGGAGTTGTAGGAGTTAGGGTTAGTATGAAGTTGTGGGAGTGAGGGAAGAACCTGAAGAAGGGGACAGCATAAGGAAGGACAGTCTTGAAGTCATAGTTCACAAAGCGCATTATAATAATACTTTATTTTTAAGGTCACATTATCAGAAAAAGCGGCAGAAGACAAGAGAAGAAGGAGATCTGCAGAGATCAGCTCTGGGCATGAAATGTCATCATGGCATCTTTACTACATGGAGAGAAAAGAGTTCGGTATGATTCGAGAACATGTCGCCTATAAGGTGCCTTATAGTAAATTAATGTTTGTGATCCTGCCTGCGTCTTGTCAGTACTGTGTTTCCTGTGTAGTCCGCAGACTGAAGTCTGATGATGGCAAGTAACAACTCCCAATATCTCCTTATCATTGTTAAGGACATACTGGGAGTTGTTGGTTCATGTGATACAAATGCATATGGAACTGACCCCACATTGCAATTGTTCTCTGCACCAAGTTTGTTGATGTATTCATGTACTACTAGTAGTTCTGGTGCTATATTCCTTTACTGAGGATGGTTCATGTTCTGCATTCATGTGTTAATGGTGGTTTTGATGTTGCATTCATGTACCGATGGTGGTTCTGGCACTGTCTTCATGTGTTGACAGTGGTTCTGGTGTTGTTATCATGTACTGATGGTGGTTCTGTCACTGTATTCATGTATTACCGATGTTTCTGTTGTTGCATTCATGTACTCGTGGATGTTCTGATGTTCTGACAGTGGCTCTGAGGCTATAGTAATGTACTATTGGTGGTTCTAATCTTCTACACATGTAGCAATGCATAACTTGTCAGATGACATGCTACATGGCTATATTACAATTCAAAAATCATAAAAACTTGGTGGTTTGAGACTGAGAACGATTTATAGACTTTCTGCTTCAAAATCTGTGTAAATTAGAGTGTGTTGACCTTGATATTTTTTTATGCACCAGTAACTGTCCAAATCAGTTCTGGTGATGCATTCACCAGAAACCTACAGTGATTCTGATTATGTATTCTTTTAAGTACCACCTTTAAAAATGTGAGGGCCCTTAGGATTAGTTCAGTATGACAATATGGCCCTCAGACCAAAATGTGTTGTGAATCCCTTGATCTAGGCACAAGAACAGCCTGGTAATGCCAATATGCTACTGCCCCCACAGTGTTCAGAGAGGGCAGTAGAGATCCCTTGTGGTGCAACTTGACGCTTGTGGACCTAAAAGCTAAATATCCAACAAGGTCCCCAACTATCAGGTGTCTTTTATACTCTTGGTCTTCTCAAAGTACCTTTTGGGACCCATAGGCTTCAGATCCTAGAAGCAATAGTCACAACCCTGGAGTGCCATAAAAGATAGATATGAGTAGTTTGGGTCAGTGGATGTTGAGACGGGGCCTGGACAGCAGCCAGCACACATTTGTCCTCCTATAGTGATGCAGAGGAAACTAAAAGATGCCACCATTTTAAAGAGTCGGATTCTGGTCCCCATAGACTTATATGGGGATCGGCGTCTGGCCAGATATCCGAGATCAATTCTGGGCTGGAACCGGGTTTTTTTTTTAAACCCTGTTGGACAATCCCGGCTATTATCCGAGTCCGCCCATCACTATCAAGAACCTCTTTTCTGTGCCTTCCCGGAGACTAAATGCTTTCCCTCCTCTCTCCTAAGTGAGTGGACAATCTTGTTACTTTGCTGCTTTTTTTTAACACAGAGAGAAGAGAGGCAGAAAACCCCACGACTAGTCTAGCCACATTGGTTAGACAGAAGGGAGGCAGAAAACCCCAAGACTAGTCTAGCCACATTGGTTAGACAGAAGGGAGGCAGAAAACCCCAAGACTAGTCTAGCCACATTGGTTAGACAGAAGGGAGGCAGAAAACCCCAAGACTAGTCTAGCCACATTGGTTAGACAGAAGGGAGGCAGAAAACCCCAAGACTAGTCTAGCCACATTGGTTAGACAGAAGGGAGGCAGAAAACCCCAAGACTAGTCTAGCCACATTGGTTAGACAGAAGGGAGGCAGAAAACCCCAAGACTAGTCTAGCCACATGGATAGACAGAAGGGAGGCAGAAAACCCCAAGACTAGTCTAGCCACATTGGTTAGACAGAAGGGAGGCAGAAAACCCCAAGACTAGTCTAGCCACATTGGTTAGACAGAAGTGAGGCAGAAAACCCCAAGACTAGTCTAGCCACATTGGTTAGACAGAAGGGAGGCAGAAAACCCCAAGACTAGTCTAGCCACATTGGTTAGACAGAAGGGAGGCAGAAAACCCCAAGACTAGTTTAGCCACATTGGTTAGACAGGTTTGCATTGCTGACCACCAGTACTGTAGAGTCATCAGTTATTGTTCTATTATTGTGCCTTGTATCTGCAGGGTCAGCTGGATTTCCTAAAATGATTGCCGAGCACCAGACGAGTATTATTAGAGAGGAAATTCACTTTTGCTCTTAGCTTTTTTCTCTATGATATAAACAAATAAGAATGGAGGCGTCATAAATCTAGACTGGACAGCTGAAAAGACGTTATAGGAGGCAGCATTACTGTACATTAATATTAAAAAAGATCAATACCCTTAAAATGATGGCTGCATTACCCTCACTTTACTCATCCATTTCTGTTCGGTGCATATATATCCTAGTAAGTCAGTTTCCGTTTAACTCTTAAAGTGAATGTCCATCACTTTCTAGGATAGGGTAGATGCACTTTTCACTCATATATAAAAGACTTTCAGCTTACTTCTGTGCAGGCACTCATTGCCATGGCTCTATAATCATGGCACTGTCATAAAGGTGGCCGGACCCCCTCATCTGGAATGATAGGTTGACTCGCCCACCCCAGGGCTTTGGGACACCCGGTGTCGGGCCGGACTAGTCCGGGGATAGTCAGTGGTGGCGGGGCCCAACTCCATGACCCTAGCGGGGTCAACTAATATGGCAATTGTGGGGGGGTGGTAATTAATAATAAAGTTTGAGGAAAATATTCGTGACGCCACCTGTGGATTGCGGCTATGGAGCCGCCGCTGCTGGATGGGACCTCCGGGGCTGATTGATTAGCAGCTGGGATGGTTCTGCTCCCCACAGGTGGAGCAGTACCCCGGGGCAGCTGTTGGTGCTTATTAAAGTCTATGGTGCTTGGGAATGGTGCAGGGCTAATCAGGTACTGTAAGAACCGACACAAACAACAGTCTCTTTACCTTCTTTTCTCTTTACTTTGGAACAGTCCAGTCCTGGGAGACCGTCACAGGTGGTAAAGGGAATCCGGTCGGCCTGGAAGTAACTGGGGTGATCTCCTTGGCCAGTCGAGTATTGAAGCCTACTCCCTGTTCTTCCTTTGCTTTTACAGGACCCTGCACACACACCGGGCTCTAGTGATGCAGCTGTACCTTTGGTGATTTTGGGGGCCAGGAGACCTACAGTCCTCCTGTCCTTCGGATTCAGCTACCAGGTAAGGGTTTTACACCCCGGCAACCACAGACTCCGATGTCCAATTTTTACTGTGTTCTTCGGAGGCGAACCGGTTCTGACCAGTTCTCCCCTAGAATCTTTTCTCAGTGCCTCGCTACGGCTCCTGCTTTTCTGGGTTGAGCTAGCCTAGCTCCAAACCCCAGCTCACAAGACCGCACTACTCAGCTCCTCTCTCCTTGAACTTCCCTAACAGACTGACTACCTAACTCCTCCCCCAGGTCAGGCTTAAGGGAGTGCTCCCTGGAACTCCAGGTTTAGAGCTCCCTCTGCTGGCCTGAGGGAGAAACGGTGTTGAATGTTGGTACTTACTGGCCAATAGACTTCCCCAATTACCTCCAGGCTCAGCATTAACCCTTTGGAGGGGCAACACTGTTGTGGCAACCAGATGCTGGGGCGCCACACTATCATAACATAAATCCAGGCTATATCGGCTTTCTTTTATTGTCTGTTTTCCTTATGATAGCCCTGGAGTTTCACACCATAATTATCGACTGCTACTCACCCCTACTTAAAACTAGCTGTTACATAGATACTCTCTCTGCAAATCAAAAAAGGTCCGTGGAGCCCCTGTTAGGAGTCTCAACGCAGAAAATAGCCAGATATCCCTCCGGGAAGGACCTAGCCAAGGAGTGGCTCTTTTTAGGAGACCACCATAACCACCATATTAAGTGGCCTTTTTAGTCAATATCAAACTCTTTGATGAGTTTAAAGATATGACAAGGGAAATACCAAGGCCAGGTATCAATTCACAGACAGCTGTTTCGGGGTGTTGCCCTTCATCAGTGTGGAGTAGGATTCTGGCTAGGTGGGAGCAATGCCTAGTAGACCAGCAAGACAAAACAATCACTGATCTCGGGGAGACCAGCCAGAGAAAACACTGCCGGAAGCCAACAAAGGCGCTCAACACAATGAAATCCTAGTAGCACTGCCCCATGGGAAGTATGCATATAGATACTCTCTCTGGCAGGCCCCACAGTTTTCCTGCCAGGCTATAAGTCTGATAGGAAGCAGAAACCCCATGACTAGTCTAGCCAAGTTGATTAGCCAGGTTTGCCTTATTGACCAGTACTGTAGGGTCATCATTTATTCTCCATCACTTGTTCCCCTTTGTTTGGCAGCACTGTGGTCTGACCTTTCCATCCAGATGTAGTCAGGTATATGTCCACATGTTCTCCTTTGATATGGCTAATCTCAGTTCTTATAGTAGATGCACTCTTCACTCATAAAAAAACCCTTTAAGCTCACTTCTCTGGTGGCATTCATTGCCTTAGGTGTATAATTGTGGCACTGTCATAAAGGTGGGCCAGACCCTCATATGAGATAATGAAACATAACAGAAATACAGGCTATATCGGCCTTCTTTTCTGTTTTCCTTACGATAGCCCTGGAGTTTCACACCATAATTATCGAGTGCTACTCACCCCTACTTACAACTAGCAATGACATAGATACTCTCTCTGGCAGGCTCTACAGTTTTTCTGCCAGGCTGTAAGTCTGATAGGAAGCAGAAACCCCACAACTACTAGTCTAGCCAAGTTGGTTAAACAGGTTTGCATTACTGACTAGTACTATAGAGTCATCAGTTATTGTTCTATTATTGTGCTTTGTATCTGCAGGGCCAATTTAAAGAATGGATTGGCTTGTAGGGGTGGTAGGGTGTTGGTGTATCCCTTTAAAAATGTATATACTGTATATATATTTTTACATCTATATGACACAGTAGCACATGGATGGTAGAAGGATACAAGAGTATACAGAGGACATTTCAGGAACAACTTCACTCACAAAGATGCACCAAGCTTGATGGTCACAGTCTCTAATGAGGCAATAATCTTGGAGGTTGCAAGTAAATAGTTTGTGTATATGACAAAAGGGGCCTTGGCGATCTCTGCTTCTGGTCCTCTTTGGAGCTGGCACAGTCTCCGTATCACTCTCAATGCAGTCCTGCATACACACTCCATGCTTGTCTTAGGGCAGCTTTGCACACTACGACATCGCAGGTGCGATGTCGGTGGGGTCAAATCGAAAGTGATGCACATCCGGCGTCACTTGCGATGTTGTAGTGTGTAAATCCTAGATGATACGATGAACGAGCGCAAAAGCGTCGTTATCGTATCATCGGTGCAGGCTCTGACATTTCCATAATGCCGGTGCCGCGACAGGTACGATGAATGAAGTTCCTCGTTCCTGCGGCAGCACACATCGCTGTGTGTGAAGCCGCAGGAGCGAGGAACATCTCCTTACCTGCCGCCAGCGGCTATACGGAAGGAAGGAGGTGGGCAGGATGTTTACATCCTGCTCATCTCCGCCCCTCCGCCGCCATTGGCCGCCTGCCGTGTGACGTCACTGTGACGCCGCACGACCTGCCCCCTTAGGAAGGAGGCGGGTCGCCGGCCAGAGCGACGGTCGCAGGGCAGGTGAGTGCATGTGAAGCTGGCGTAGCGATAATTATTGCTATGCCAGCTATCACAAGATATCGTACCTGCGACAGGGGCGGGAACTATCGCGTGCACCATCGCAGCATCGGCTTGCGATGTCGCAACGTGCAAAGCCCGCCTAAGGCTCTCACTTGTTCACCTTTGTTTGTCAGCACGGTGGTCTGACCTTTCCACCCAGACGTAGCCAGGTATATGTCCATGTGTTCTCCTTTGATATGGCTAATCTCAGTTCTTATGGTAGATGCACTCTTCACTCAAAAAAAAGACTTTCAGCTCACTTCTGTGATGGCACTCATTGCCATGGCTCTATAATCATGGCACTGTCATAAAGGTGGCCGGACCCCCTCATCTGGAATAATCTATCATAACAGAAATATAGGCTATATCGGCATTCTTTAAATTTTTTTCCTTATGATAGTAATGGAGTTTCACACCATAATTAGCGAGTTCTACTCACCCCTACTTATAACTAGCTGTGACATACTCTCTTTGGCTGGCTCCACAGTTCTCCTGCCAGGCTGTAAATTTGATAGGAAGCAGATATGTTTTATATGTTCTCCGTCACAGTTCGAGGCGCAAGAGCACATATTCTAATGCCCACTCTATGCTCTTGTGCCGCCCCCACGTCAGTAGCAGCCGGGCTGCTCGGATCCGGATCCGCAGTGTGGCTCGAAGGATTCTCTGCACCCGGGGGTCACGCGGACACTTCAAATGAAAGGGGACGTATTTGTACGGGATTTGCCGTACGCAGTCTGTGACGTCACCCACGGTGTGTGGTGAAGTGTGGCACCACCGCTGCTGTTGTGGGGCACCCAGGGGCGATGGGATGGCAGCTGGTTGTTAACCCCTCCGTGGGTAGGGATGGTTGCCCTGAGGCCCGGTGACTCGGTGCAGGGGACGATGATGGCAGGGGCTGGCGCGCCCGGTCAGTCCAGGAAGTCTCAGTTTACTCACGATTAAATGAATCAGACAAGTCCAATGGTTAACCAAGGTGCTGGTGGCCGGCCGCCGCGGCCGGGTGTATTCTGGTCCCTCACCGGGGTTGATGGTCTGTGTCACTTTCCTCTGCACTGTGTTTTTGGTGTGGTGGACTTCCCGGTGTGGAACACGGAAGTCCGCTCCCGGTACTTCTGTTGGGAGCTTTGCCCGCTGACGCTGACCCGTGGGATCTACCGGTCCCTGGCGGATGCCCTATCCCTCTCGGTGGGTGGATGTCTGCTTTTGGGACTTGGGTTGGGACAGGACCTATAATCCTGCCCTCAATTGGTTAATTAGCTAGGCCGTTGGTTCGGTCCTGGCGTCAGGGTCCAAGTACCCCCTCTGTGCACGGTTTCCGGGTTGGGTCTCCGGTGTCGGTACCGGCAGGCTCCAACCCTGCCCCGGTCCACCTCGGATCTCCGGCTGCCGTCTTCCCGTCTCCTGACAGACACGGACCATTCTCTGCCACCTAGCCAATACGCCGGGGCTTCAACCCCGACGCCTGTGCTCTCTGTACTTGAGCTTCAGACTTTCTCCTCCTGCTCCTCTCCAACTCCTACTCCTCTCAACTCGACTCAACCAAACTCAACTCAACTCTTTTCCCGCCCCGGGTTCTCTAAACCTCTAGGTGGGCGTTCTCCATCCGCCTGGTCCCGCCCACTGGTGTGCCTTTCCTACCCTGGGGGTGTGACTAGGATTTGGTTGGCAAGGTTTAACCCTGTGAGGGAAGGTGTTGTGCGGGGGCCTACACTGTGTGACCACCTGGCGGCGCCAGGGCGTCACACTGTCACAGTTCTGACCTTTTTATTTGATCCTAACTCTGATTGAGCAGCACATCATACCTCCTAACTGCTATCAGTAGCATCCCGTCAGGCATATCTCACAGTTGTCGCACAACATGGTATAATAACCATGTACCATGATTATTAGGCCCAATTTTTTGATACCCCTATGTGAGGGCAATTTTTGTCATGTCTCCATATATATGTTACTTTCATACAGGTGGGCCAGTCTTCTTCAGTTTGGACAAACTAAACCATCAGAAATACAGTCTGGGTCTAGTCTACCTGCCTTTCTTTTCTGTTCCCCTGTCACGGGTGTGTCACACTTGACAGACAGTCCTGTAGGTTACAGCTGTAGAAGGTCGCAGTGGTTGGCTACATAAGTTCAGCTCTGACTCTCCCTTTTTCTCTGCTTCGAGTTAATCCCTTTCTCTTTAGGACCCTGCGGATATCCTCACCTTTTCAGATGTTAATCTTCAGTACTTCCCTTGGTGTCTTTGTATACCCTTATTCCCCCTTACTTTGTGCTGGTGATAGGTCTAATACCCTTAAAAAGTCTTCAGTGCAAGCAGTTGGCTTGTATTCATCTGGAGAAACTTTGTTGTTGCAGTTCATCTCCCTGAGTTATCTGGAGATAAGTTATTTGCTTATTTTCCCTTGTTTGTTATCCCTGTGTGTTCTTTAGAGTTTGACTAAGTGCTCACCTCATCAGTTCCCTACCTAGGGTAAGCTAGGGCCAGGTATTCGGCTCAGTACATAGGTGCGGAACCTATCTAGGGTGGTGAGGGAAGCCAGGGGTCAGCAGTAGGTTTGGTCAGAGTTCTCCATCGCTCCTTCCTTATATACAGGGTTTCCCTTCCCTTTAACCATTCGCTTGCTATTTCCCCAAACCTAGTGTGACATGCCCTTACTATAGTCCTGGGGTGGCACATCATATATAAAGATAGTGCTACTCACCTCTACTTCTAGCTAACTGTAACGCAGACACTTTCCAAGTCTCCACAGCTTCTCCTTCTTCTGCGAGGCTTTTATTCTGTGTGTATGCAACCTTTTATGCTCGCTGTCACATTTCCAGGTCTAGGTGCACACACAGTAACACTTCTGATTTCTTCAAAGGGATACTGTGCAACAGTTGCTCCTACTGAACAGTACCTCAAACCTCCTGACTTAATTCTATTCAGGCGAATCTCAGAATTGTGGAAGAATGTGGTATAATAAACATATACCATGCTTATAACACACTATATTTTGGCAAGCATTTTGTGATACTGGACACTACAAGTAGTATGAATAGAAGGGTAGTCAGACAAGCCGGGATCACAAGCCAGGAGGTAACGTATAAGATTCAGGGCGCAGACAGAGACAAGGTCAGGAAGAGGTTAGAGGTCAGAAGCCAGGAGGTAATGTATAAGGTTCAGGGAGCAGACAGAGACGTGCTCTGGAAGAGGTCTGAGGTCAGAAGCCGGGAGGTAATGTATAAGGTTCAGGGAGCAGACAGAGACGTGGTCAGGAAGAGGTCCGAAGCCAGGAGGTGATGTATAGGGTTCAGGGCGCAGACAGAGACGTGGTCAGGAAAAGGTCCAAGGTCAGAAGCCAGGAGGTAATGTATAAGGTTCAGGGAGCAGACAGAGACGTGATCTGGAAGAGGTCTGAGGTCAGAAGCCGGGAGGTAACGTATAAGGTTCAGGGAGTAGACAGGGACGTGGTCAGGAAGAGGTCCGAGGTCAGAAGCCGATAGGTAATGTATAATTTTCAGGGAGCAGACAGAGACGTGGTCAGGAAGAGGTCCGAGGTCAGAAGCCGGGAGGTAACGTATAAGGTTCAGGGAGAAGAGAGAGACGTGGTCAGGAAGAGGGCTGAGGTCAGAATCCGGGAGGTAACATATAAGGTTCACGGAGCAGACAGAGATGTGGTCAGGAAGAGGTCCGAGGTCAAAAGCAAAGATCAAAACACTTACACCAGACAGGAGCCAAGAGCACACTGAACAAACAGAAAGTACAACTGGTGAAGCACAGGCAGAGCAAGCCCAATAATGAAACAGAGGAATCACTGGAATGAGCTCCATCTGTGAAAGCACCTCCCAGAACCAGCGTGGACCCTAGTGATGAAAGACAATCTGTCAGCAAGTGCACAAGACATGTAGCAAAGCATTTTCAAATATAAAATGCTCTGCATAGCGGAGCCATGATAAGAGCATTTCCAAATGCAAAATGCTCTGCACAGTGGAACTGTGACACTTTTTTTTGATAGTCCAAGCTGATTACTCACCATTTTTTGGCAGTCTAAGTACATTGAAGAGGTGTCATGCAGAAAAATATATGATTATCAATTATATATTGCTGTTGTCTCCAATATGTGTGCGATAGGCTAGTAAGCATGCTGGGCATTATAGTTCTTCAACAGCTGTGCAGCCACTGGTTGGGGACCCCTCAGTACAGAACAGCATGACACCCCTCCAACTATGACCTTCTGCATCCAATTCTGGACATGTTTATCTCCATAAGGCGACATGTTTCTGCCAGGTTGGTGTTGGTACCAGATGATTTTGCGGAGTATCATTCCCCCCCCTCCACACCCCCTCATGCCGTTCTTTATAATGGGCTCGTTTATTATCTCGTTCACGTGCACAGATTTTCATCCAGCAATCAGCCGGCATGAGGTCCTAAATATTTCAGAAAGGTCAAAGACATGGTAATAATGCTGGAAATGGCAGACTTTAGAAAGCCGGTGTTTGAAGAAAGATAGAAGTTGATTAATTTAGACAGAATGACCAATATGAAAGCCGCGAGGAACATGGGACACATCGGGACATTACGTATCTCATTAACCCTTGCATTACATTGGAATATTCCCCTACCTTAGGCCCCCTTTACACGTTCATGGTAAAAACGCACATTTTTCATGGTACGTGTTGAAGGTATGTATGGCCGTCCGTGTGCAGTGATTTTAGCACACGTGTGTTCTCCGTGATAGCACACGGAGATCAGGAACTTTTTACTCACCTGTCACTGACACTGCTGCTTCCGGGTCCGCTGTGCAGTGAATATTTATGAGAATAATGAGCGGGCCCAGAAGCAAGTGACAGCAGCGCCAAAGACAGCAATGCTGGAGAAAGGGGAGTATATAAAATAATTTTATTTCATAGACACGTGTTTTCTCCTGTATGTGTCACACTGATCACATCAGTATGTGGTCCGAGAGACATCAGTGCTTCACAGACTTGTCTCCGTGCGGAACACATACGTCTGTGAAAAACATGGATGTGTGCGCAGACCCCTTCATTTTAAAGGGTCTGTGTATGTCCGTGTCTTCTGCTGGTATGAAAACGAACGTCATACATACCGGAATCACACAAATGTTAAAGGGGCCTTAGAAGAGAGTTCATCCTGAAGAGTGGCATATATAATTAAAAGGCGGCGCCACAGCAAACATCAAGGTTCACCATTATTTTACTGGATTTAGTCACCATGGACAGAGGGTTTGGGGTGTATTTTATCCTCCACATCCTTGTCATGACCAATAGGCCCCATTAATCCCATGACAACTCATCATTCAGAATCAGTCAATGTCGTGATGTTAACGTGCCTCCCTGTGCCAAACCATGGATCGTGGGAAAAAGGGCTAGCGGCATGTTCATTTTTAATCGGCAGTGACAAAGGTGGCACAAAATCTGTCTGGGTTACTAAGGAACTAAGGTGGCATTATTACAGTGCAGGAGGCAAATTACATATTTACTGTTAGGGAGGTGTCACGCTTCCCAGTCCCCTGGCCCCGCTCTCCGGTCCCCGTGGCCCGCTCCCCGCTCCCCGGCGGCGTCCCCTGCTCACCACTCTGGTCCCGGCCTCCTCTTCCCCGCCTGCGGCCTCCATGCGTCCAGCTCCCCGCTCCCGGCGCTCCTCTGCGACGTGGGACTTCCAGCCGGGCACCCCTGCTTCCTCCGCACCGCTCCCTGGACTGGCTTCTGGTACTCGGGCCTCGCGCATGCGCATTAGGGCGCGCGCGCGGTCATTGACCCTTTCTTAAAGGGCCAGCACCTAGAAACAGGAAATTGCATAGACAGGTACAGGGTATTTTAAGATGCACTTTCCTGGTGGGCGGGGCCTGTTCTACATGTTTAGCAAGCTAGTGTTCAGGTCCCCGTATTGCTTTACCCTGTGCTTTGCCTTGTATTAACCCTGTCTGTCTCGCAGAGCCTGCCCTGCCACGCCAGTCGCTCCGAACCAAGTCCATCCCTGGACCCTGATGGTGACTTCGGCGGATGTTCCACCACCTCTGCAGCTCCGCCAGTCTCCAGTCCCTGGCTCCGTTCGGTGACCCGTTCCATCGCTCAGCAGGTTCCGGATCCCACCTGACCCTACAACCCGGCCTCGGACCCTGAGCTTCGTCACCCGGGCTACCGTCCAGAACTTTGTGTGCTCTGCGCCATCCACCTTTCCTGCTCCTCTACGGACTGTCCAGCTACCAATTGTGCTTCGGCTGCCGTGTATCAGGACCCTCTGGCAGGGTGACCAGCCTGGCTGCCTCCTCAGGGGAAATCGGTGTATGGTCCAGTGTTTCCACCACCCGGTCGTAACAGCTAGAACAGGCCATGGATCCCGCCGAAGCACTAGCGGCCTTGCAGCAGGAACTCGTACGCCAGCGCGAGACCCAGACCCGCATGCTGAACTTTATGTCTTCTGTGGATACCCGCCTGAACACGCTACAAGCGACGGCCACATCCTTGGCATCTCAGGTTTCCACTGTACAATCCACGGCCACAGCTCCCGTGGCAGCCTCCTCGGATGCTTCCAAACTTCGTTTGGCCTCACCACCCCGGTACGCCGGAGATCCCAAGACCTGCAGGGGATTCATCAATCAATGCTCCCTCCATTTCAAGCTGCTGCCGCACCTTTTTGCCTCTGACCAAGCCAAGGTCGCGTTCATGATGTCCCATCTAGAGGGAGAGGCACTGGCTTGGATGAACCCCTTGTGGGAGAAGGAGGATCCGGTAACCACCAACATCCAGGAATTCCTGCAGGCATTTCGCAGCACCTTTGACAAGCCCGGACGCGCCTCCGCGTCTGCCTCATCCCTCCTCCGGCTACGTCAGGGGACTCTGACGGTGGGCCAATATGCCATTCGTTTTCGCACCTTGGCCTCGGAACTCGGGTGGAACAATGAGGCCCTAACCGCCGCCTTCTGGGAGGGACTCTCGGGTCGTATTAAAGATGAGCTGGCTGGTCGTGACGTGCCGTCCACCCTGGATGCCCTGATTGCGGTAGCGACTCGAGTGGATCTTCGCTTTCAGGAACGATCCAAAGAGGTGTCCCACGAGAAGCGTCCGATACGGCACTCCTCCCCACCACAGAAGTCCATCGCTCCCCAGTTGGCGTCACCTGGCGCGTCTACCTACGAGCCCATGCAGATTGACCGCCTGAGGCAGTCGGAGCAACGTCGAGCAGAACGACTAGCAAAAGGGTCTCTGCTTCTACTGCGGTGATGGCACACACCTGCTACGCTCCTGTCCCGAGAAGCCGGGAAACTCCAAAGCCTAGGCTTGGTAGGAGAGGCCACCCTAGGTGCTGGGACTCTCTCAGACTCCGTTACCTGGACTATTCAAGTCACTACAGAAGAGACCCGGTTCACGGCAGAGGCGTATCTCGATTCCGGAGCAGCAGGCAACTTCATCCAGCAGGCCACGGTGGATAAGTACCAGGTGCCTGTCCTCCCACTAGAGAAACTGCTGGTGATCGCCTCTGTAGATGGGAGACCCCTCTCTGACACCGTCTCACTGATCACCAAGCCTGTGGAAGTACGGATCGGTGCTCTGCACACCGAGAAGATCACCTTCTACGTCCTCCCGCGCATGTCTCATCAGATCCTGCTGGGACTCCCATGGTTACGGACAAACGAACCATCGGTCAGCTGGAGTACAGGTGAAATCACCCGATGGGGCTCCTCGTGTCACGAGAGATGTCTGAAATCCATCCAGCCCGTCCGACGCCCTCCGGTTCCAGAGTCTCTACCAGGACTGCCTTCTGCCTACTGGTCCTTCTCGGACGTTTTTGACAAAAAAGAGTCAGAGGTACTACCGCCTCATCGTCCCTACGACTGTGCCATTGATTTACTGCCAGGAACTACGCCTCCTAGAGGACGGATATACCCCTTGTCCCCTGCTGAAACACGAGCTATGTCTGCCTATATCACCGAGAGCCTGGCTAAGGGGTTCATTCGGAGGTCCTCGTCCCCTGCCGGAGCAGGGTTTTTCTTCGTCAAGAAAAAGGAAGGTGATCTGCGCCCTTGCATTGACTACCGGGGATTAAACCAGATTACCGTAAAAAACAAATACCCTCTGCCGCTTATCCCCGAACTATTCGATCGGCTCTGAGGAGCCCGTGTATTCACCAAGTTGGACCTCCGTGGGGCCTATAACCTGGTTCGCATTCGCTCTGGAGACGAATGGAAAACCGCATTCAACACTCGGGATGGGCACTACGAGTATTGTGTCATGCCCTTTGGTCTGTGTAATGCTCCGGCAGTCTTCCAAGAACTGGTGAACGACGTGTTCAGAGATCTCCTCTATGTCTGTGTCGTGGTGTATCTGGACGACATCCTGGTCTTCTCTCCGGATCTACAAACCCACCGAGAGAACGTGCAGCTAGTTCTCCAGAGGCTTAGAGAGAACCGTCTATACGCCAAGTATGAGAAATGCATCTTTGAAAAGTCGTCTCTTCCCTTCCTGGGTTATGTAATCTCGGACACTGGCCTGCAGATGGACCCAGAGAAAGTGTCTGCCATCATCAACTGGCCTCCTCCTTCCGGACTGAAGGCTATCCAACGCTTTCTCGGCTTTGCAAACTATTACCGTCAATTCATCCCGCATTTCTCTGCCTTGACTGCACCTCTCTCTGCCTTGACTAAGAAAGGAGCTAATCCTAAGGACTGGTCCCTGGCGGCCGATGCCGCGTTCTGCTCCTTGAAACAGGCGTTTGCTTCTTCCCCGGTTCTCCATCGCCCTGAATTGAACCGACAGTTCACCTTAGAGGTGGATGCCTCCTCCTCAGGAGCCGGGGCAGTGTTGATGCAGAACTCCCCCTCCGGAAAGATGGTCACTTGTGGATTCTTCTCCAAGAGCTTTTCGGCACCCGAACGCAACTACACCATCGGGGATCGGGAGCTACTGGCCATGAAGCTGGCCTTGGAAGAATGGCGCTACCTCTTGGAGGGAGCTGTATACCCTGTGATCATATACACGGACCACAAGAATCTGGAGTACCTGCGGTCTGCCCAAAGACTGAACCCACGACAAGCCCGCTGGTCCTTGTTTTTTGCTCGATTTGATTTCCAACTCCATTTTCGGCCTGCGGAGAAGAACGTGCGGGCAGACGCTTTGTCCAGGTCCTTCGTGCCCGTGGAGTTGGAGGAGGAGACATACCAGCCCATCATCAACCCCAGTAAAGTCATTCTGGTGACTCCTGTCGCTCTAACTCAGATACCCCCTGGGAAAACCTATGTCTCAGATACTGACAGACAGAGAGTCCTGCACTGGGGCCATGCCTCTAAGATCGCCGGCCATGCTGGTCAGAAGAAGACTTGGAGTACGATTGTCCGTCACTACTGGTGGCCGTCCCTCCGTAAAGACGTCGCAACCTTCGTCTCAGCCTGTCCATCCTGTGCTCGGAACAAGACACCCAAGCACCTACCATATGAACGTCTTCTGCCTTTGCCCATTCCTTCCGTTCCGTGGCAACATATCGCAATGGACTTCATTACGGACTTACCCTTATCCTCCGGACATACGGTCATATGGGTTGTGGTGGATCGCTTCTCAAAGATGGCCCACTTCGTTCCCATGGCAGGGCTGCCCTCTGCCCAGGAGCTAGCTGACTCCTTCATACAGCACATATTCCGATTGGATGGCTTCCCCGTACACATTGTATCCGACAGAGGAACTCAGTTTACCTCAAGTTTCTGGAGGGCTCTCTGCAAACATCTGGGAGTGTCCTTGGACTTTTCTTCGGCCTACCATCCTCAGTCGAATGGCCAAGTGGAACGGGTCAATCAGATCCTGACCTCCTTCCTGCGCCACTACGTCAACATCCATCATGACGATTGGTCCACGCTCCTTCCTTGGGCTGAATTCTCCCACAACCAACACATCAGCGAGTCCACCTCCAGCTCTCCCTTCCAGGTCGTTTACGGACTGCAACCTTCTGTCCCGTTGCCAGTATCCTCGGCTTCCGACGTCCCCGCAGCAGATGCTCTGGTTCGGGACTTCTCAGCTATATGGAACTCTGTCAAGTCTTCCCTAGAACGTGCTTCATTACGGATGAAGAGACATGCGGACAAGAGGCGCCTGGATCCCCCGTGTTTCTCCCCAGGTGATCTGGTCTGGCTTGCATCCAGATATGTCCGATTGAAGTTACCCTCGTACAAGTTGGGTCCTCGCTACATCGGGCCGTTTAAGATCATCGGCAAGATCAATGCAGTCTCCTACAAGCTGCAGCTCCCGGCCACGATGCGGATACCCAACTCCTTCCATGTCTCCTTACTCAAGCCTGTTGTCCTTGGTCCCTTCTCCGCTGAGGTCGGTACTGCTCCCCCTCCTATTGCTGACGATGACATCTATGCGGTAAGGGATATCGTGGCCACGAAGACCGTGCGAGGTCGGCAATACTTCCTGGTAGACTGGGCGGGTTATGGTCCCGAGGATAGGTCCTGGGAGCCCCGGGAGAATGTTGGCACTCCTCTGATTCGTGCCTTCCTGTCCCGCTTGCGGGGGGGGGGGGGGGTGTGGGGGAGGGGGTACTGTCACGCTTCCCGGTCCCCTGGCCCCGCTCTCCGGTCCCCGTGGCCCGCTCCCCGGCGGCGTCCCCTGCTCACCACTCTGGTCCCGGCCTCCTCTTCCCCGCCTGCGGCCTCCATGCGTCCAGCTCCCCGCTCCCGGCGCTCCTCTGCGACGTGGGACTTCCAGCCGGGCACCCCTGCTTCCTCCGCACCACTCCCTGGACTGGCTTCTGGTACTCGGGCCTCGCGCATGCGCATTAGGGCGCGCGCGCGGTCATTGACCCTTTCTTAAAGGGCCAGCACCTAGAAACAGGAAATTGCATAGACAGGTACAGGGTATTTTAAGATGCACTTTCCTGGTGGGCGAGGCCTGTTCTACGTGTTTAGCAAGCTAGTGTTCAGGTCCCCGTATTGCTTTGCCCTGTGCTTTGCCTTGTATTAACCCTGTCTGTCTTGCAGAGCCTGCCCTGCCACGCCAGTCGCTCCGAACCAAGTCCATCCCTGGACCCTGACGGTGACTTCGGCGGATGTTCCACCACCTCTGCAGCTCCGCCAGTCTCCAGTCCCTGGCTCCGTTCGGTGACCCGTTCCATCGCTCAGCAGGTTCCGGATCCCACCTGACCCTACAACCCGGCCTCGGACCCTGAGCTTCGTCACCCGGGCTACCGTCCAGAACTTTGTGTGCTCTGCGCCATCCACCTTTCCTGCTCCTCTACGGACTGTCCAGCTACCAATTGTGCTTCGGCTGCCGTGCATCAGGACCCTCTGGCGGGGTGACCGGCCTGGCTGCCTCCTCAGGGGAAATCGGTGTACGGTCCAGTGTTTCCACCACCCGGTCGTAACAGGAGGACACTGTGCTATGTGTGTCACAAAGAGTGCTATGGGTGTACGTGGGTCTAAGGATGGGCACTATTATTGCGTGGGTTAATAGCTGGAAAATATTAGCATGTAACAACACTTAGAGGGCATTATTACAGGCAAAGGGCATCTTTACTGTAAGGGAGGACACTGCTACGTATGTCACGAAGAGAGTGCTATGAGTGTGCGTGGGTCTAAAGATGGGCACTAATATTGTTATTGTAGATTAGTAGCTGAAAACGTTTAGCATGTAACAGCTCTTAGAGGGCATTATTACAGGCAAGGGGCATCTTTACTGTAAAGGAGGACACTATTACTGCAGCACGGAGAGAGTAATATAAATGTGTTAAATCCAAAGACCGTCACTATTAGGCTACATGCGCACGTTGCATCTTTTTGTGTTCACAAACTGCAGCCAAAACTGCACCTTGTCAGAGAGAGCCTGGAAATGTCACAAAAAACGCATGTAATTTTAGGTGCGCTTTCGGTGCGTTTTTCACACCCTGCGTTTTTGCTGCGTTTTTGTGACAAATGTTGACAAAAATGCAGGAAGAATGAACATGCTGCATTTTATTTGTCACAAACCTTTGACAAATAAAATGCTGACAAATAAACTGGAATGTACGCATGACAAATCTGACTTCTCATAGACTTTGCTGGGAAGTCAAATGTCAGAAAGTTCTGACAACAAAACTGCAGCCAAAAAAGCAGCAAAAAAGCAGGAAAAAAAGCAGCGTGCGCATGTAGCCTTAGTGTGTGGGTGTGCTAAAGGGGTACTACTCCTGCATGGGTAGGGGCTATTAGTGTGTAGAGAGCAGTATGACAATGTCGGGGAAATAAGGGTGATTGAATACTGGGCAGCGCAGAAAGGGGCCACTGTTACTGTGTGAGAACACTAAGGAGGCACTGTTACAGTGTTTAGAGATGGTTATGATTAAGGGCGTCAAGCCAGAAACGCGTTAACGTCTCTGTGCATTATCTGTACTGCACTGAATAAATCACCGTGAACACTCAGCTGGATTACTTCATTCCTTTACCACTGTTACAGTGTGGGAACACTAAGGCTATGTGCCCACGGGCGCTCGTACCTGCGGATGTATCCGCAGGTACGAGCGCATGTTTCCCGCAACTGCCCGCCGGTGTCCGCAGCTATTTTTAGCTGCTAGATTACAGCGGAATAGCTGCGGGAAACATGCGGAGATTCATGCGGCTTACCTGCGGACGTCCCGGCCTCTATCTCCATAGCGGAGGTCCGGGACATCCGCAGGTAATTCCGAATGAATAATTGACATGCAATTATACGTGCGGATGCCTACATCCGCAGCATGGTCGGCAGTCGCACTTTCCGCAGCGTGGACACAGCACTCCCCATGTCCCATAGGATAACATGGGGAGTGACTGTACATGCTAAAACCTGCGGATTTATCTGGAAAATCCAGAAAAATCCGCAGGTTTTCCGCTGCAAAATCCGCAGAAACAAGGTCCCGTGGGCACATAGCCTAAGGATGCACTGATACTATTTAAGAGCACTAAGGAGGCACTGTTGCAGTATGGGATCACTAAGTGGGCACTGTTACTATGTGGGATCACTAAGTGGGCACTGTTACTATGTGAGAGCACTAAGTGGGCACTGTTACTATGTGGGAGCACTAAATGGGCACTGTTACTATGTGGGATCACTAAGTGGGCACTGTTACTATGTGGGAGCACTAAGTGGGCACTGTTACTGTGTGGGAGCACTAAGGGGGCACTGTTACTATTTGGGAGCACTAAGGAGACACTGTTACTGTGTGGGAGCACTAAGGGGGCACTGTTACTGTGTGGGAGCACTAAGGGGACACTGTTACAGTGTGGGAGCACTAAGGGGGCACTGTTACGATGTGGGAGCACTAAGGGGGCACTGTTACGATGTGGGAGCACTAAGGGGGCACTGTTACGATGTGGGAGCACTAAGGGGGCACTGTTACGATGTGGGAGCACTAAGGGGGCACTGTTACGATGTGGGAGCACTAAGGGGGCACTGTTACGATGTGGGAGCACTAAGGGGGCACTGTTACTGTGTGGGAGCACTAAGGGGGCACTGTTACTGTGTGGGAGCACTAAGGGGGGGCTGTTACTGTTGGGAGCACTAAGGGGGGACTGTTACTGTGTGGGAGCACTAAGGGGGGACTGTTACTGTGTGGGAGCACTAAGGGGGGACTGTTACTGTGTGGGAGCACTAAGGCGGGAATGTTATTGTGTAGGAGCACTAAGGGGGGACTGCTATTGTGTGGGAGCACTAAGGGGGGACTGTTATTGTGTGGGAGCACTAAGGGGGGACTGTTATTGTGTGGGAGCACTAAGGAGGCACTGTTACTGTGTGGGAGCACTAAGGAGGCACTGTTATTATTTGGGAGCACTAAGGAGGCACTGTTACTGTGTGGGAGCACTAAGGGGGCACTGTTACTGTGTGGGAGCACTAAGGGGGGACTCTTACTGTGTGGGAGCACTAAGGGGGGACTGTTATTGTGTGGGAGCACTAAGGGGGGACTGTTATTGTGTGGAAGCACTAAGGGGGGGCTGTTATTGTGTGGGAGCACTAAGGAAGGGACTGTTACTGTGTGGGAGCACTAAGGAGGCACTGTTATTATTTGGGAGCACTAAGGAGGCACTGTTACTGTGTGGGAGCACTAAGGGGGCACTGTTACTGTGTGGGAGCACTAAAGGGGGACTCTTACTGTGTGGGAGCACTAAGGGGGGACTGTTATTGTGTGGGAGCACTAAGGGGGGACTGTTATTGTGTGGGAGCACTAAGGGGGGACTGTTACTGTGTGGGAGCACTAAGGGGGGACTGTTACTGTGTGGGAGCACTAAGGGGGGACTGTTACTATTTGGGAGCACTAAGCGGGCATTGTTACTATTTGGGAGCACTAAGGAGACAGTGATACTATGTGGGAGCTCTAAGGGGGCACTGTTACTGTGTGGGAGCACTAAGGGGGGACTCTTACTGTGTGGGAGCACTAAGGGGGGACTGTTATTGTGTGGGAGCACTAAGGGGGGACTGTTATTGTGTGGGAGCACTAAGGGGGGACTGTTACTGTGTGGGAGCACTAAGGGGGGACTGTTACTGTGTGGGAGCACTAAGGGGGGACTGTTACTATTTGGGAGCACTAAGCGGGCACTGTTACTATTTGGGAGCACTAAGGAGACAGTGATACTATGTGGGAGCTCTAAGGGGGCACTGTTATTGTTTGGGAGCACTAAGGAGGCACTGTTATTATTTGGGAGCACTAAGGGGGCACTGTTATTATTTGGGAGCACTAAGGAGGCACTGTTACCATTTGGGAGCACTAAGGGGGCACTGTTATTATTTGGGAGCACTAAGGGGGCACTGTTATTATTTGGGAGCACTAAGGAGGCACTGTTATTATTTGGGAGCACTAAGGAGGCACTGTTATTATTTGGGAGCACTAAGGAGGCACTGTTACTGTGTGGGAGCATTAAGGGGGGACTGTTACTGTCTGGGAGCACTAAGAGGGGACTGTTACTGTGTGGGAGCACTAAGGGGGGGGGGGGCTGTTACTGTGAGGGAGCACTAAGAGGGCACTGTTACTGTGAGGGAGCACTAAGGGAGCACTGTTACTGTGAGGGAGCACTAAGGGGGCACTGTTACTGTGTGGGAGCACTAAGGGGGCACTGTTACTATTTGGGAGCAATGTTATTATGTGGGACCACTAAGGAGGCACTGTTACTATGTGGGAGCACTAAGGGGCACTGTTACTGTGAGGGAGCACTAAGGGGGCACTGTTATTGTGTGGGACCACTAAGGAGGCACTGTTACTATGTGGGAGCACTGAGGGGGCACGGTTACTATATGGGAGCACTAAGGAGACACTGTTACTGTGTGGGACCACTAAGGGGAGACTGATACTGTGAGGGAGCACTAAGGGGGCACTGTTACTGTGTGGGAGCACTAAGGGGGCACTGTTACTGTGAGGGAGCACTAAGGGGGCACTGTTACTGTGTGGAAGCACTAAGGGGGCACTGTTACTGTGTGGTAGCACTAAAGGGGCACTGTTACTATTTGGGAACAATGTTATTATGTGGGACCACTAAGGAGGCACTGTGACTATTTGGGAGCACTACGGGGTCACTGTTACTGTGTGGGAGCACTAAGGGGGCACTGTTACAGTGTGGGAGCACTAAGGGGGCACTGTTACAGTGTGGGAGCACTAAGGGGGCACTGTTACAGTGTGGGAGCACTAAGGAGGCACTGTTACAGTGTGGGAGCACTAAGGGGGCACTGTTACTGTGAGGGAGCACTAAGGGGGCACTGTTACTGTGTGGGAGCACTAAGGGGGCACTGTTACTATTTGGGAGCACTAAGGAGACACTGTTACTGTGTGGGAGCACTAAGGGGGCACTGTTACTGTGTGGGAGCACTAAGGGGACACTGTTACAGTGTGGGAGCACTAAGGGGGCACTGTTACAGTGTGGGAGCACTAAGGGGGCACTGTTACAGTGTGGGAGCACTAAGGGGGCACTGTTACAGTGTGGGAGCACTAAGGGGGCACTGTTACAGTGTGGGAGCACTAAGGGGGCACTGTTACAGTGTGGGAGCACTAAGGGGGCACTGTTACAGTGTGGGAGCACTAAGGGGGCACTGTTACAGTGTGGGAGCACTAAGGGGGCACTGTTACTGTGAGGGAGCACTAAGGGGGCACTGTTACTGTGAGGGAGCACTAAGGGGGCACTGTTACTGTGAGGGAGCACTAAGGGGGCACTGTTACTGTGTGGGAGCACTAAGGGGGCACTTTTACTGTGTGGGAGCACTAAAGTGGCACTGTTACTGTGAGGGAGCACTAAGGGGGCACTGTTACTGTGAGGGAGCACTAAGGGGGCACTGTTACTGTGTGGGAGCACTAAGGGGGCACTGTTACTGTGTGGGAGCACTAAAGGGGCACTGTTACTGTGTGGGAGCACTAAGGGGGCACTGTTACTGTGAGGGAGCACTAAGGGGGCACTGTTACTGTGTGGGAGCACTAAGGGGGCACTGTTATTGTGTGGGAGCACTAAGGGGGCACTGTTATTGTGTGGGAGCACTAAGGGGGCACTGTTACTGTGTGGGAGCACTAAGGGGAGACTGATACTGTGTGGGAGCACTAAGGGGGGACTGTTACTGTGTGGGAGCACTAAGAGGGCACTGTTACTATTTGGTAGCACTAAGCGGGCACTGTTACTATTTGGGAGCACTAAGGAGACAGTGATACTATGTGAGAGCACTAAGGAGGCACTGTTATTATTTGGGAGCACTAAGGAGGCACTGTTATTATTTGGTAGCACTAAGGAGGCACTGTTATTATTTGGGAGCACTAAGGAGGCACTGTTACTGTGTGGGAGCACTAAGGGGGGACTGTTACTGTCTGGGCGCACTAAGAGGGGACTGTTACTGTGTGGGAGCACTAAGGGGGGGCTGTTACTGTGAGGGAGCACTAAGGGGGCACTGTTACTGTGAGGGAGCACTAAGGGAGCACTGTTACTGTGAGGGAGCACTAAGGGGGCACTGTTACTGTGTGGGAGCACTAAGGGGGCACTGTTACTGTGTGGGAGCACTAAGGGGGCACTGTTACTATTTGGGAGCAATGTTATTATGTGGGAGCACTAAGGGGCACTGTTACTGTGATGGAGCACTAAGGGGGCACTGTTATTGTGTGGGACCACTAAGGAGGCACTGTTACTATGTGGGAGCACTGAGGGGGCACGGTTACTATTTGGGAGCACTAAGGAGACACTGTTACTGTGTGGGAGCACTAAGGGGAGACTGATACTGTGAGGGAGCACTAAGGGGGCACTGTTACTGTGTTGGAGCACTAAGGGGGCACTGTTGCTGTGAGGGAGCACTAAGGGGGCACTGTTACTGTGTGGAAGCACTAAGGGGGCACTGTTACTGTGTGGGAGCACTAAAGGGGCACTGTTACTATTTGGGAACAATGTTATTATGTGGGACCACTAAGGAGGCACTGTGACTATTTGGGAGCACTAAGGGGGCACTGTTACTGTGTGGGAGCACTAAGGGGGCACTGTTACAGTGTGGGAGCACTAAGGGGGCACTGTTACAGTGTGGGAGAACTAAGGGGGCACTGTTACTGTGTGGGAGCACTAAGGGGGCACTGTTACTATTTGGGAGCACTAAGGAGACACTGTTACTGTGTGGGAGCACTAAGGGGGCACTGTTACTGTGTGGGAGCACTAAGGGGGCACTGTTACAGTGTGGGAGCACTAAGGGGGCACTGTTACAGTGTGGGAGCACTAAGCGGGCACTGTTACAGTGTGGGAGCACTAAGGGGGCACTGTTACAGTGTGGGAGCACTAAGGGGGCACTGTTACAGTGTGGGAGCACTAAGGGGGCACTGTTACAGTGTGGGAGCACTAAGGGGGCACTGTTACTGTGAGGGAGCACTAAGGGGGCACTGTTACTGTGAGGGAGCACTAAGGGGGCACTGTTACTGTGAGGGAGCACTAAGGGGGCACTGTTACTGTGTGGGAGCACTAAGGGGGCACTGTTACTGTGTGGGAGCACTAAGGGGGCACTGTTACTGTGAGGGAGCACTAAGGGGCCACTGTTACTGTGTGGGAGCAATAAGGGGGCACTGTTACTGTGTGGGAGCACTAAAGGGGCACTGTTACTGTGTGGGAGCACTAAGGGGGCACTGTTACTGTGAGGGAGCACTAAGGGGGCACTGTTACTGTGTGGGAGCACTAAGGGGGCACTGCTATTGTGTGGGAGCACTAAGGGGGCACTGTTATTGTGTGGGAGCACTAAGGGGGCACTGTTACTGTGTGGGAGCACTAAGGGGAGACTGATACTGTGTGGGTATAATGCCTCAAGCATATGGAAAAATATTGGAATATACAATGAAAAATGCTACTTGCTAATTTGAACATGTGAATAATGAATTGCATACCTGCTATGAATATTAGGAAAAAGGAGATATTTAGCAATTGCATTGATCAATGTAACTGAGCCCCAAAACCTCGTCAAGGTACATCTCTATATTGGGGTCCCTAGCTCTGTGACCCTAACTGTGTGTCATCTCATTGCAATTAAAAACTGCTATGGGTGGAGAGGGGTAACTAAGGACTTTCTTATATAGGAGATGGAAAAAACATGGCCGAAAGGGGCGGAGCTGTGTTCACATTCAGAAAAAAAACTACATATAACTGAATAGGATAACTGAAGTGAGCACTAATATATATATATATGAGTGCAAGCCAAAAATACATACTATATATAAGAATAAGGCTGCACATCAAACTTAGATAATGGTATAATGCCTCAAGCATATGGAAAAATATTGGAATATACAATGAAAAATGCTACTTGCTAATTTGAACATGTGAATAATGAATTGCATACCTGCTATGAATATTAGGAAAAAGGAGATATTTAGCAATTGCATTGATCAATGTAACTGAGCCCCAAAACCTCGTCAAGGTACATCTCTATATTGGGGTCCCTAGCTCTGTGACCCTAACTGTGTGTCATCTCATTGCAATTAAAAACTGCTATGGGTGGAGAGGGGTAACTAAGGACTTTCTTATATAGGAGATGGAAAAAACATGGCCGAAAGGGGCGGAGCTGTGTTCACATTCAGAAAAAAAACTACATATAACTGAATAGGATAACTGAAGTGAGCACTAATATATATATATATATGAGTGCAAGCCAAAAATACATACTATATATAAGAATAAGGCTGCACATCAAACTTAGATAATGGTATAATGCCTCAAGCATATGGAAAAATATTGGAATATACAATGAAAAATGCTACTTGCTAATTTGAACATGTGAATAATGAATTGCATACCTGCTATGAATATTAGGAAAAAGGAGATATTTAGCAATTGCATTGATCAATGTAACTGAGCCCCAAAACCTCGTCAAGGTACATCTCTATATTGGGGTCCCTAGCTCTGTGACCCTAACTGTGTGTCATCTCATTGCAATTAAAAACTGCTATGGGTGGAGAGGGGTAACTAAGGACTTTCTTATATAGGAGATGGAAAAAACATGGCCGAAAGGGGCGGAGCTGTGTTCACATTCAGAAAAAAAACTACATATAACTGAATAGGATAACTGAAGTGAGCACTAATATATATATATATATGAGTGCAAGCCAAAAATACATACTATATATAAGAATAAGGCTGCACATCAAACTTAGATAATGGTATAATGCCTCAAGCATATGGAAAAATATTGGAATATACAATGAAAAATGCTACTTGCTAATTTGAACATGTGAATAATGAATTGCATACCTGCTATGAATATTAGGAAAAAGGAGATATTTAGCAATTGCATTGATCAATGTAACTGAGCCCCAAAACCTCGTCAAGGTACATCTCTATATTGGGGTCCCTGGCTCTGTGACCCTAACTGTGTGTCATCTCATTGCAATTAAAAACTGCTATGGGTGGAGAGGGGTAACTAAGGACTTTCTTATATAGGAGATGGAAAAAACATGGCCGAAAGGGGCGGAGCTGTGTTCACATTCAGAAAAAAAACTACATATAACTGAATAGGATAACTGAAGTGAGCACTAATATATATATATATGAGTGCAAGCCAAAAATACATACTATATATAAGAATAAGGCTGCACATCATGATGTGCAGCCTTATTCTTATATATATTCAGTTATATGTAGTTTTTTTTCTGAATGTGAACACAGCTCCGCCCCTTTCGGCCATGTTTTTTCCATCTCCTATACAAGAAAGTCCTTAGTTACCCCTCTCCACCCATAGCAGTTTTTAATTGCAATGAGATGACACACAGTTAGGGTCACAGAGCTAGGGACCCCAATATAGAGATGTACCTTGACGAGGTTTTGGGGCTCAGTTACATTGATCAATGCAATTGCTAAATATCTCCTTTTTCCTAATATTCATAGCAGGTATGCAATTCATTATTCACATGTTCAAATTAGCAAGTAGCATTTTTCATTGTATATTCCAATATTTTTCCATATGCTTGAGGCATTATACCATTATCTAAGTTTGATGTGCAGCCTTATTCTTATATATAGTATGTATTTTTGGCTTGCACTCATATATATATATATTAGTGCTCACTTCAGTTATCCTATTCAGTTATATGTAGTTTTTTTTCTGAATGTGAACACAGCTCCGCCCCTTTCGGCCATGTTTTTTCCATCTCCTATATAAGAAAGTCCTTAGTTACCCCTCTCCACCCATAGCAGTTTTTAATTGCAATGAGATGACACACAGTTAGGGTCACAGAGCTAGGGACCCCAATATAGAGATGTACCTTGACGAGGTTTTGGGGCTCAGTTACATTGATCAATGCAATTGCTAAATATCTCCTTTTTCCTAATATTCATAGCAGGTATGCAATTCATTATTCACATGTTCAAATTAGCAAGTAGCATTTTTCATTGTATATTCCAATATTTTTCCATATGCTTGAGGCATTATACCATTATCTAAGTTTGATGTGCAGCCTTATTCTTATATATAGTATGTATTTTTGGCTTGCACTCATATATATATATATTAGTGCTCACTTCAGTTATCCTATTCAGTTATATGATACTGTGTGGGAGCACTAAGGGGGGACTGTTACTGTGTGGGAGCACTAAGGGGGGACTGTTACTGTGTGGGAGCACTAAGGGGGACTGTTACTGTGTGGGAGCACTAAGAGGGCACTGTTACTATTTGGTAGCACTAAGCAGGCACTGTTACTATTTGGGAGCACTAAGGAGACAGTGATACTATGTGGGAGCTCTAAGGGGGCACTGTTACTATTTGGGAGCACTAAGGGGGGCACTGTTATTATTTGGGAGCACTAAGGAGGCACTGTTATTATTTGGGAGCACTAAGGAGGCACTGTTACTGTGAGGGAGCACTAAGGGGGGGACTGTTACTGTGTGGGAGCACTAAGAGGGGACTGTTCCTGTGTGGGAGCACTAAGAGGGCACTGTTACTATTTGGGAACAATATTATTATGTGGGACCACTAAGGAGGCACTGTTACTATGTGGGAGCACTAAGAGGGCACTGTTACTATTTGGGAACAATGTTATTATGTGGGACCACTAAGGAGGCACTGTTACTATGTGGGAGCACTAAGGAGGCACTGTTAGTGTGTGGGAGCACTAAGGGGGCACTGTTACAGTGTGGGAGCACTAAGGGGGCACTGTTACTGTGAGGGAGCACTAAGGGGGCACTGTTACTATTTGGGAGCAATGTTACGATGTGGGAGCACTAAGGGGCACTGTTACTATGTGGGAGCACTAAGGGGGCACTGTTACTGTGTGAGGGGACAATTACCACATAGGGTGCAGTATTACAATGCAAGGTAACTAAAATGAATTAATATTGTGGGGGGCATAAAGAGGGGCACTAACAGTTTTTGTGATACAAAGGGGGCACTTTTATTCCATGGGGCAATTTTTGTGTCATTTTTTTTTGCGTTGAGAGCATATACTTTATGGCTTATGCCTCAAATTCCTAAGCACCCTAATATCTCCTCATGGGGAAGACTCCTTTAAATATCACCTGCCTCCTGATCTGGGGAAGATTATATTACACTAGAACACAGGGATCTTCTCAGAAACAGATGACAATAGGAATATTGCTATTTTCTCTCCGGTGTCTTCTCATGGGAGACTGCGGAGGTGGCTGCGTCTCTGGGGCTGCGGGGGGGATGATTCAGCGACACTCAGGTCTCCTGTGCTCAGGAGATTACTCAGCACCGAGCCCAGGGAAGTCCCAGCTGTATAACCCACCGAAAAAAACACCGACCTGGCAGAAGTGCGCACATAGCCTCGGCGCGTGTCCTCTACCAGCGCTGACTCCGCACCCAGTACTGCAGGTGCTGCTGCTACAATACGGCATCCTCTGCGGCTGCACTCAGGGACAAATGTCGCTAAATTAATTAAAATTGCAATTTAACGATGTTACGTGTTTAATGTGATGTCAGACGTCTGAGCTTTTACTTTAATGACTAGTTATACCGGACTAAATTCCTAATGTGCATATGTTCTCAATGCTCCTATCCCTAATGTGAGCGCTATGTCTTAATTCTCCTATTGCTTAAATTGTTGTGTTGGCATTGTGTTTACAGCATACACCACCTTACTTGTGCAAAGGGTAGTCACCTTTCTTGATAAACCTAACACATGAGCCCCACGACATGTCTCTAGATCTGTAAACCCTTGAACCCGTGATGAAGCTAATTTAGCGGCGAAACCTTCTTGTGTGAAAGGTTTTATCAATTGTGGTGAGTGCTCTTTGTAGGTGAAGGTATCTAAATGTAGATAAAGGAATGGACGCCATCTCTCCCTCACTTTTATGGCGGATGAATATAAACAGTGAACAAAGCCAAACAGCAGAGCTCCGTACACAGTGTAGTGGTCTTTATGAGGTACTGCAGCTCAGCTATTATTGAAGTGATCAGGAGTAGTGATGGGCAGACCCGGACTGTAAAAGTTTGGATCTGGGTGGTTTCAAATGGTGCCCAGGTGCCAGACCCAGGCTCGGGATCAGCAGAGAAGGAGATACTGCGGGCGCAGCTCATCCGGAACCACCTGCTTCATGAATCATGAACCAGGAGGGCTCAGGATAAGCAGAGGAGGAGTCATCGTGAGCACAGCTCATCCTGAGCCTGCTGCTTCATGATTCATGAACCAGGAGGGCTCAGGATGAGCAGAGGAGGAGACATCATGAGCGCAGCTCATCCTGAGCCTGCTGCTTCATGATTCATAAACCAGGAGGGCTCAGGATGAGCAGAGGAGGAGCATTGCATGTGCAGCTCATCCTGAGCCTGCTGCTTCATGATTCATAAACCAGGAGGGCTCAGGGTGAGCAGAGCAGGAGACATCGTGGGCGCAGCTCATCCGGAGCCTGCTTCTTCATCATTCATGAACCAGGGGGGCTCAGGATGAGCAGAGGAGGAGACATCATGAGTGCAGCTCATCCTAAGCCTGCTGCTTCATGATTCATGAACCAGGAGGGCTCAGGATGAGTAGAGGAGGAGACATCGTGATCGCAGCTCATCCTGAGCCTGCTGCTTCATGATTCATAAACCAGGAAGGGCTCAGGATGAGCAGATGAGGAGACCTCGCGGGCGCAGCTCATCCACAGCTTGGTGCTTCATGAATCATGAACCAGCAGGGCTCAGGATGAGCAGAGGAGGAGACCTCGCGGGCGCAGCTCATCCGGAGCCTGCTGCTTCATGATTCATGAACCAGGAGGGCTCAGGATGAGCAGAGGAGGAGACATCGCGGGCTCAGCTCATCCAGAGCTGAATTTTGAACATGTGACAAATTATGTTATGCCTGGAAGGAGCCCGTACATTCTAGCATCTACCTTTATTTTTAGTTTTAGTGCACGATCTAAACGAACGCAGCCCTGGAAGTGAATGCACGACCTGGAAGCAGCTTGCCTCCATGACGTGGAGCTTCGGTGAGTACACCGTGCATGCTCCTATCATCCCATCCCTGCCACCAACATTTTTAATCCCCGGATTCTGGTTCCCATAGACTTATATGGGTACTGGATTCCGGACCGGGACCAGATTTTTAAAAAAAAATTAGCAGGGACCCACCGATCCCAGTTTTCTGTGAGTCCACCCGTCTCTAATCAGGAGTTGACGTGTGTACCCAGGAATAGCCACTGCTAAGTAGAAGGAGCTGTGCTGTTTGGTTTTATTTACTGATAACATTCAGCCTCCATGTGAGCTGAGAACAAGTAATTTTGTGGGGGGTGTAGGGTATAGGACCCCCACCGATCTGAAACTGATGACTAAAGCCCGCTTTATACGCTTCAATATATCTCACAATCCGTCGTTGGGGTCAAGTTGTAAGTGACGCACATCCGGCATCGTTTGTGAGGTATCTGCGTGTGACATCTACGTGCGATCAGGATTGAACGCAAAACCGTTGATCGCAAACACATCGTATCATTCTCTAGAATTGAGCGTTTTGTTGCACGAACCTAGTCAATTGTAACGTGTGACATCCCTCATACGATTTTGGTGTCTGATGCTATGTGCGCAGGTGTGCGCTCTGCACCGCAGCTTAAAAAAGGTCCGCTTCAGAGCGCAGCTGAAAAGCTGCGTTCTGAAGCGCCTCACAATGTCTGTCATTCACTAATCTCTGTCAGTCGGTCACTATCTCTGTCCCTCACTCTCTGTCCATGTCAGTCTATCCCCCTCTCTCATATACTCACCGATCCCCGGCACTGCACGGCGTTCACACTGCTCCGGCGGCTTTTACTGTTTTGAAAAAGCCGGCCGCCCATTAAACAATCTCGTATTCCCTGCTATCCCCGCCCACCGGCGCCTATGATTGGTTACAGTGAGACACACCCCCACGCTGAGTGACAGGTGTTACACTGCACCCAATCACAGCAGCCGGTGGGCGTGTCTATACTGTGTAGTGAAATAAATAATTAAATAATTAAAAAAAACGGCGTGTGGTTCCCCCCAATTTTAAAACCAGCCAGATAAAGCCATACGGCTGAAGGCTGGTATTCTCAGGATGGGGAGCTCCACGTTATGGGGAGCCCCCCAGCCTAACAATATCAGCCAACAGCCGCCCAGAATTGCCGCATACATTAGATGCGACAGTTCTGGGACTGTACCCGGCTCTTCCCGATTTGCCCTGGTGCGTTGGCAAATCGGGGTAATAAGGAGTTAATGGCAGCCCATAGCTGCCAATAAGTCCTAGATTAATCATGTCAGGCGTCTTCCCGAGATACCTTCCATGATTAATCTGTAAATTACAGTAAATAAACACACACACACCTGAAAAATCATTTATTAGAAATAAAAACACAAACATATACCCTGGTTAACCACTTTAATCAGCCCCAAAAAAGCCCTCCATATCCGGCGTAATCCAGGATGCTCCAGCGTCGCTTCCAGCGCTGCTGCATGGAGGTGACCGGAGCTGCAGAATACACCGCCGCTCCGGTCACCTCCACACAGCAACTGAAGACAGCCGCGCGATCAGCTGAGCTGTCACTGAGGTTACCCGCTGTCACTGGATCCAGCGGTGGCCGCGGGTAACCTCAGTGACAGCTCAGCTGATCGCGCTACTCACCTCAGTTGCTGCGTGGAGGTGAGAGGAGCGGCGGTGAGTATCGCGATCAGCTGAGCTGTCACTGAGGTTACCCGCGACCACCGCTGTATCCAGTGACAGCGGGTAACCTCAGTGACAGCTCAGCTGATCGCGCTACTCACCTCAGTTGCTGCGTGGAGGTGACAGGAGCGGCGGTGTATTCTGCAGCTCCGGTCACCTCCATGCAGCTGCGCTGGAAGCGACGCTGGACCATCCTGGATTACGCCGGACATGGAGGGCTTTTTTGGGCTGATTAAAGTGGTTAACCAGGGTATATGTTTGTGTTTTTATTTCTAATAAAGGATTTTTCGGGTGTGTGTGTTTAATTACTGTAATTTACAGATTAATCATGGAAGGTGTCTCATAGACGCCTGACATGATTAATCTAGGACTTATTGGCAGCTATGGGCTGCCATTAACTCCTTATTACCCCGATTTGCCAACGCACCAGGGCAAATCGGGAAGAGCCGGGTACAGTCCCAGAACTGTCGCATCTAATGTATGCGGCAATTCTGGGCGGCTGTTGGCTGATATTGTTAGGCTGGGGGGCTCCCCATAACGTGGAGCTCCCTATCCTGAGAATACCAGCCTTCAGCCGTATGGCTTTATCTGGCTGGTTTTAAAATTGGGGGGGACCGCACGCCGTTTTTTTTAATTATTTAATTATTTATTTCACTGCACAGTATAGACACGCCCACCGGCTGCTGTGATTGGGTGCAGTGTGACACCTGTCACTCAGCGTGGGGGCGTGTCTCACTGTAACCAATCATAGGCGCCGGTGGGCGGGGAAAGCAGGGAATACGAGATTGTTTAATGGGCGGCCGGCTTTTTCAAAATAGTAAAAGCCGCCGGAGCAGTGTGAATGCCGTGCAGTGCCGGGGATCGGGGATTGGTGAGTATGAGAGAGGGCTGCTCAATTCAGTTACTCAGGAGTTTAGCGGTCACCGGTGAGTCCTTCACTGGTAACCGCTAATCAGGGCGCGACGCAGACAGAGCCGCAGCATGACAATGAAGTCGGGGGAAGTTCACCCGAGTTCATTCTGACAGTGCGGCTCTTTCTGTGTCTGCTGTCATCTGCCATTCAGCTCTGCTACATGGCTGTCTGTGTCTGCTGTCAGCGGCAATGTAGCAGAGCTGAATGGCAGATGACATAATAAAAAACGCATCCCTACACATTACACACGCTTGGCAAGTCAATAAATAAAAAAAAAAAAAAAAAAAAAAGGTGCCCAATGCATACGTCACAGAACACATGATCTAAAGGATCGCACACAAAATTGATCAATTTAACATAGACTACTAATGCACGTGTGACAGCAAATGAACGACCTACGTGCAATCTCATAAGATCCCGTATGCAACCTGGGCTTGTCACATCGCAAATGCGATTGTACAACTAATTGCAACGTGTAAAGCAGGCTTAAGTTTGAAGAGACGTCATCAATCAATACGGTGATCCTGGAGAATCCCTTTAATGCCCATAGCCTCCCCCAAAGACAGACCTACAATAACTCCGACTGGTTTCGGGAGGAGACCAAAAATATCTTTTCTTAATGCAAGTCTCAAATGTCAAGTGGTGTGTGATTAGCCCCAGGACGCGGCTCATGAGACATTGTGAATTAAGTGATTCCTGCTTAATTCTATTCTTATTTACATCGCATTAGCCAAAGTGAACATGGAGTGGGATAACTAGTCACCGCAATTATACAATCCCTCTAAATGTTGAATTTTGCATTTTGGAATTTTAAAAATTGCCTGATGTACGCATAGATTACACAGAAAATGTCAAAATTATACAAAACACAAACTTGGCGCTTTTTTTCCCCCCACTATCCATATACAGTGTGTCCACCCATATCCTGTCCACCGCCATTAACTTGAGAACGGCAGCAGCTATAGGAATAGAAGTGGTGTCTAGGTATAGTAAAGTAACCATAAAGGTGTTGATTCGTATTGAATTGATGATGCCCTACAACTTTGTCATTCACTTTTTTTCTCTGTCTCGTTCCGTTTTCGAGATAAAAATGCTAACTCCGCTGTTTTCCACCAGGTGGCGCTATAGGTGGTTTCATTGCGTAACGCATGGCTACTTTACTATACCTAGACACCACTTCTATGCCTATAGCTGCCGCCGTTCTCAAGTTAATAGCAGTGGACAGGATATGGGTGGGCACACTGTAGATGCCTAATATAAAGGGCCCACTACTACATAAACCAGCCATTCTTAAGGATGGAGCGCTATTTCTATTGTGCCCTGTTTGCTTGGCTTAAGGTCCCTAAGAAGGATATCTAGTACTGTAATTTAGGAAGTATATGGTGGTAGTATTAGTGCACAGGATGCCACTTGCCAAAAATATCTAATTTTTACGTGTGTGCAATTTTATTATGCATAATAAGTCAACACAATGTAAATATAACAATTATAAGATACTTAAAGGGGAACTGTCATTTGCCATAAACATGTCATTATTTTAACTGGTGTAAATGCTGCTGTTCTCCTGAATCTGACATTGTTTTATTTTTGTTCCTGCGCCTCTCGGTTCATGAGATATGGCCCCTTCTTCCCTATATAGCAAATAATCTTTTAGGAAAGTGGGTGTGGTCTTCAACTCTTCTCTAGGGCGGTCTTCTTGTGGACCACACCCACTTCACTACCAAGAATAGATGTGTATATATAGGAAGTAAGCAGCCCTATCTAAGGAAAGGAATGACTCAGAAACAACAGAAAAACAGCGCCACATTCAGGGGAACAGCGGCATTTACGCCAGGTAAAACAATTACATATTTATAACAAGAGACAATATGCTCTTTAGGCTATGTGTCCACGGTAGAATGTTGCTGCGGATTTTTCTGCATGAAAATCCGCGACTTTCGCGGCAAATCCGCACCTTATTTTTGCCGCGGATTTGCCGCGGATTTACCGCGAATTTACCGCGGAATTGCCGCGGATTTTGATGAGGATTTTTTTTTTTTTTTCCCCATTCTATACCCAAAATCCGCACCAAAATCCGCAACAATAATTGACATGCTGCAGATTTTTCCGGATCAAAATCCGCGGCAAATCCGCCGCGGAAAAATCCGCAGCATGGACACAGCATTTCCAAAATGCCATTGAAATGGCTTGGAAGTGCCGCTGCTGCAGATTTTCGGTAAATCCGCGGCAAATCCGCGGCAAAATCCGCAGCGTGGGCACATAGCCTTAAGCATAACTGTTATTTTTATATTATGGAAAATATGGTGCTATTATTAGTGAACGTTAAGGAATAATTATTTAAACACTATATAATGGTTATTTGCACGCTGTATTGCAATTATGTACTATGTAGCGGTATTATGTGACCACTGGATTATTTGAGCACCTTTATCATTTTTGAAAGATTAACGTTGTGCTCTAGTTTTTAATTTTTTTGGTCATAAATGGTAGCTGTGATTTTCAACCTGTATCTACAGAGTGTTTCTTCCATGTTGGTCTTCCTTTCTTCAAATAAAGGGAATTGTCCAAACAATGTTTAGCCCAAATGCCTTCAAAGATTGATCTGACAAGGTTAACTAATGAACATTTGAGAAGTGACTGTCATGCGGTGTTCTGCTTTGCACGCACAGGGTGTAATGGCGGCATCAGATTCTGTTCACACGACAGAGCCTGACAAGCAACCTGAGGTCTCCTAGTTGTTCAGCCTGAGTCGGCTGTTTTAGGTTCAATACTCTTCAGTCCAGCAGGAGTTAATTCCTGCTGGCTTGTGAATTGCTGCTAGGAGCTCAGGCTACTAATGACCACTCACAGCTGTCTCCACTCTTTACAAAGGTGCTGGATCCGTTTTTTTGTCGCCGAATATAGCTCAGCTTTGCTTCAGCAATACCGGTCCTTCGTGGTGATCCAGAGCCTGGTGGTCTGTTGTGTGCTTTCCTGTGTGGTATGGAAATATCTCTGTTAGTTTATTTCTTCATTGTGTTTATTACTCCTGGGCACTTATTATTTCTCCCCTGTGACGAATCGCTGTGTGTATGAGTTTGTTTTTTTCCCCTGTCTGTGGTACTGTATTTGTGAGGTTTGCAACCCAGGTCCTGACCCCCATCTGGGGTGTGGGGAGGGGGTGTTATATCAGGGTTTGGACAGGAGTGAGGGTTACGCTGGCGGTCCAGACCTCGTTACCATTAAGTGTACCTCTAGGATGAGGAAAAGCGCAGGGTACCTAGCCTGAGGACCGGTTTAAAGGTCCCTGTTTTACTTTCCCTGATGCTCCAGTGACATAAGGGAGAATCAAGAAGTGAGGCAGAAAGCTTAAAGGGCTTAGCCACAATTAGGACAACCCCTTCAGAATCCACGTTTCTGCCAGACAAAATAAAAAAAAATCTTATACTCATCTTTCATGCCAGCGAGGTTCCAGCGGTGCTGTGATTCCTGTTCCCAGGGCTCACGTAAAGTAGTGAGCGAGTCCAGTGTCCAATCAGTGCTGGGAATGAGAGTAGCGGGACCGTGGAACCATGCTGGCATGGGAGGGGTGTATAGGCTTTTTCATATTACCTGGGGGAAACATGTCCTAGTAGTAGACAACCCCTTTAAGTTTTTTACCATAAAACTATATCATTTATATACCATATGCCCTAATCTATGTATTACCTCTGTTGTCCCTTCATCACACTCCAAAATCAATACAGGCCGCTAAAAAATAAAAAAAAAATAAAGACCAAGGCCTCCTAAACATATATTAACCCCAGAATAGATCCCGAGTAATTCAGGCCCCCAAAACAAATAGGTACATAAACAATTACAGACCCCAGACCAAATCTTGTATATAAATATAGAATCCCGACCAGATCAGATAGATTAATACTGACCCACAGATCAGACCCAATAAACTACTACAGATTTCCAAGACCATGTATTGGAACAAAACCTAAGGAGAGGATGGTGCCTCATTTAACCCGTGGGTAGGATCCCTGGTAAGAAGACTTTAAGGGCTGGAGGTGCAACAGTAGAGCCAGAAGTATGGAGTAACTCCCCGAGAGGCGCCGGTAGAAACTCCAAATACAGGATAATATTTTACTGCACAGCGGTTTCTTCAAGGAACCTTCCATTGGTGGACATCTCATCAATAATCCAGCATTCCCTTGTGGTCGCTCATCACTAGTTACGAGTACCGAGCACCCGAGCATGGTAGTGCTCGCTAATCACTAGTGAAGAGTACCGAGCATGGTAGTGCTCGCTCATCACTAGTTACGAGTACTGAGCACCTCAGCATGATAGTGCCCGCTCATCACTAGTGGAGGAGCGCCGCTCGAGTCCCCGGGATCCGGCACATCGCTCGAGCCACCGAGCAGCAGAGGCCGCAGTAGCAGCGGCAGCTGGACCCGAGCAGAGGGAGAGCGCAGCGTCCCCTCCTCCGCCCGCGACAACTTGGCGTCACGAACAGGATCTTACCGCTCTGCCATCTGGTAGAGGTGCGCCTTGTTACCGCCGGAGGTGTCCGGCCAGAAAATTTCAGAAGCCGCCATCTTTGATGCGAAAAGTTCCCGCTCGAGCGTCTCCTCGAGTTGTGGAGGCGCGAAGGCCAAAACCCCGCCCCGATAGAGGAGGAGTCGGAAAGAGGCTAAGGGGGACGGAAACAAGATGTCTGCGCCCGACGGAGCTGCTGGAGGAGCGGCGGTCGCAGCCGCAGTGGCACCCGTGGATGGGAATGGGCCTGCCCAGGTCCCGGCCGCGCTGGCGGGGGGTGCCGCGGTCCCAGCTCTCGCTCAGGTGATGCCGTTCTCCTTGCCCTATGTGCCCGGAGCTACCTGGCTGCCGCAGTACGACGGGAAGCCTGATGCGTTACAGGTCTTCCGGAAGAAGCTTAGCCCGCTCCTAGAATTGTACCCCCTGACTGATAAGCAACGTGCAGCGATAGTGCTGGGGCAGCTAACCGGCGCGGCTGAGCAGGAGGCGGAGACCTGGGCCGAGGGGGACCGGTTCTCTGTAGCCACCATCTTTGAGAAACTACAGACTGCCTTTGAGACCCGTACCGAAGCTGAGCTGAGGATCCAGTTTTACCAATGTCGGCAACGGTCTGTGGACAGCATTCGGGACTACGCTTTACGTCTGCAAACCATCCTCCGCACACTGAAGCGGGTGGACATCATCAATGAGGCGGACAGCAACAAAATGTTAGTAGAGCAATTTGTGCAGGGGATGAGGTCCTCCGGGCTGTGGGCCCTAGAACACCCTGATGTGGACTTTGCTGTGTTAAAGGAATGGGCCATTAAAGCTCTGCAACCCCCAGCTTCGGAAGTCTTGGAACCAGTCCCGTGGCCAGTTGAGACGGCCCCCGTCGTAGTGGCCCCTGCCCTACCAGCCTCTCCAGTACCTACAGCTCCAAGCAGCACGATGGAAGAACTGGCTGCCCAGGTCCGCCGCATGGATGGAGACCTCGCCAAGATTCTCGCCGCACTCCAACCTCTGACCAGATCCCAGCCTCCAGCAAAGATACAGCTCGCCGACAGCCCTGAGGATGTTCCCTGGATGCAGCGGAGAAGTGCTAACAATTCGCGGAACAGACCTCCTATCTGCTACAGGTGCAGCAAGCCTGGCCATTACTTCCGACAGTGCCCGTTAAACGAGCAACCCCTGGGGCCACGGGCCAATCCTCAGGAGTAGAACCCCGTGGCCCCCCAGACTGGCGGGACCGGTATATCGGGGCCCGGCCCATCATCCCCGTGGCTGTGGACGGCATACCGGTGATGGCTCTCTTGGACACTGGATCACAGGTAACCACCATACCATACACATTGTACCAACGGTATTGGGGGACAGACGAGCTGGCACCTCCAGATACTAGTATAACACTGATTGCCGCTAATGGACTCCCACTGACCCAAGTGGGGTATAAACAGGTGGCCCATGACAGTAGGGCAAGCTGAACTGCAACACCAGGGTATGATTGTGATCATGAATGAACCCAGTGATCATAACCCGAAGATAGTGCTGGGAACCAATGTGATGGAGCACTGTATGAGTGATGTGTTGGCCCTACTGCAGCAGCTGGCCGCCACGGCGGCGGGTAGCCGACAAAGAGCTGTGCAGCGTGAGATCCGAGCCTTGATGTACCGCCAGCATGTAAACTCGACGGGAGGGGAGATTGGGGGAGTGAGAGTGATGCATGTTGCCCCATTGACTGTGCCCCCTAGGCGTGAGATGATGATTTGGTGTACAGCAGCAGTAGGGCCTCAGGGGCGTGACTACCCTGCCATGATAGAGCCCATGCCCTCCGAGCACTGGCCGACAGTAATGTGCGCCCGAGGGGTGGTAGATGTAAAGAAGGGGAGAGTGCCCGTGAGGGTGCTGAACTGTGGAGAGGAAGAAGTCAGGCTTCCCCGGTATGCCACACTTGCCAAGTTGCTCACCCTAGATCCCCACACCATCCATGAAGCAGCCCCTCCAGTTTCACTACCTACTGCCAGCACTCACCCGCCCCAAGGGGAATTAGACAAGTGGCACCAACAGTTACACGTGGGCACTGACGATACCCCTACACATCACAAAGAAGGGGTATACAGGGTGGTACGGGAGTACGAGCAAGTTTTCAGCAAACATCCCCTAGACTTTGGGCAGATTAAAGGGGTCCAACACCATATCCCTACCGGTGAACATCCCCCTATCAAAGAGAGGTACAGGCCCATTCCCCCTGCACACTACCAGTGCGCCAAGGACATGTTGAGGAATATGAGGGAGGCAGGGGTTATCAGGGACAGCTGTAGTCCCTGGGCCGCCCCGTTGGTGCTGGTTAAGAAGAAAGACGGCACCATGCGGATGTGCGTGGATTACCGGAAGATTAACCAGATAACACATAAGGATGCCTACCCTCTGCCCCATATCGAGGAGTCCTTGTCCGCGCTGAGAACCGCAAACTACTTCTCCACCCTTGACCTCACCAGTGGGTACTGGCAGGTGGCCGTGGCGCCCGAAGACCGAGAGAAAACTGCCTTTACCACCCCTATGGGACTCTGTGAATTCAACAGTATGCTGTTCGGGCTGTGCAATGCCCCGGGTACCTTCCAACAGCTGATGGAGTGCTGTTTGGGGCACCTGAATTTTGAGACCGTCCTGTTGTATCTGGATGATGTAATTGTGTATTCACAGACATATGAAGCCCATTTGGAACACCTAGCTGAGGTGTTCGCGTCCCTTGCCAAGTACGGGATGAAGTTGAAGCCCTCCAAGTGTCATCTGCTGAAACCCAGAGTGCAGTACCTGGGGCATGTGGTGGGAGCAGAAGGTGTCGCCCCCGACCCCGAGAAGGTCACTGCCATCCAAGACTGGCCGAGGCCAACCAGAGTGAGGGAAGTAAGGCAGTTTCTGGGTCTGGTAGGGTACTACCGTCGCTTCATCAAAGGATACACGAAGATGGCTGCCCCCATGCAAGACCTCCTCGTGGGACAGACCAAAGGTGGTAGACCCCTCGGAGCCCCACTGGTGTGGGAAGAGAGGCATGAGGAATCCTTCCACCAGCTGAAAGCGGCCTTGACCGGGGAGGAGATCCTAGCGTATCCTGATTACAGCCACCCGTTCATCCTCTACACCGATGCCAGCAATGTGGGCTTGGGGGCAGTCTTGTCCCAGGTCCAGGATGGGAAGGAAAAAGTGATTGCCTATGCTAGCCGAAAGCTCCGACCGACTGAAAGGAACCCTGAAAATTACAGCTCTTTCAAGATGGAGCTCCTGGCGCTGGTGTGGGCTATCACCGAGCAGTTCCGCCATTACTTGGCTGCAGCAAAATTCACCGCTTTCACGGATAACAATCCGCTGACCCACCTGGACACGGCCAAGTTGGGTGCGTTGGAACAGCGGTGGGTGGCCAGGCTAGCCAACTACGACTTCACAATTAAATACAGGGCCGGTCGTGCCAACGTTAATGCTGATGCACTCTCTCGGATGCCCCACTTGTCAGAAGAAGGGTGCGAGGATGATGACCTCGAAGAGATCGAGTTGCCTGCATTTCACCAGCCACCAACTGAGAAGGTCCATGTTCACCAACAACGGGTGAACCTGGACCCGCTACCCAGTCAGGAGTGGCAGGAAGCTCAAAACCAGGCGCCCGCTGTCCGCCTGGTCAAGACCCTAGTGGAGCAAGGCGCTGCCGGAATAGACCCTGCCGCCCCAGCTGAAGCCCAACGCCTATGGAAAGAACGGACCCGGCTGTATCTACACCAAGGGAAGTTGTACCGTGAGCTGATTAACCCAAAGACTCATGAGAAAATCCGCCAGTTGGTGATTCCCCAAGCTAATGTGTCCACCATTCTACAAGCGTACCATGATGGTGCTGGACACTTTGGATGGAAGAAATTGGAAATGCTGTTGAGGGAGCGGTTCTATTGGAGCGGGATGCGGGAGTCTGTGGAGGCCTGGTGCCGAGAGTGCGGCCCGTGCACGCTGAGAAGGAAGGACGAGGCCAGCCAGAAGGCACCCCTGCACCCGATCGTTACACATCAACCGCTGGAGCTGGTCGCCCTGGACCATGTGAAGCTCACCCCCAGCCGAAGTGGGTACACTTACGCTCTCACCATAGTGGATCACTATTCAAGGTTCATGGTGGTTGTCCCGGTCAAAGACCTAACCGGCCGTACCGCTGCTAGAGCGTTCCAAGCTTACTTCTGTCGACCACATGGATACCCTGAGAAGGTGCTTACTGACCAAAGCCCAGCCTTTGAAGCAGAGGTGTTCCATGAGTTCTGTCAGCTGTACGGCTGCAAGAAGATCCGGACCACGCCTTACCATGCCCAAACCAACGGCATGTGTGAAAAGATGAACCATTTGGTCCTTGGCCTCCTCAAGACGTTGCCGCTAGAAGAGCGGAACCTGTGGCCGGAGAAGCTGCCTGACTTGGTCGATATGTACAACAATATCCTGTCCAGCTCAACGAAGTGCACCCCAGCATATCTGATGAGAGCTCGCCCCGGCCGACTGCCGGTGGACCTGGAAATGGGATTGGAAGCTCCAGAAACACTCCCCTCGACGGCTGAATGGGACACCCGGCGTAGGGTTCAGTACCGGCAGATTCAGGAGTATGTGGAGAAGAACCTAAGTCGGAGTCGGGAGCAACAGGAGCGGCGCTTCAACCAGAAGGCGTCTGCTGGCCCTTTCCAGCCTGGAGATGTAGTGCTGAAGCGGAAGAGGAGGACCCACAAGCTGGATGATCAATGGGAACAAACCCCATACGTCATACAGCCCACAGGATGGGAAGATGGGAAGGCCTATCAGATCAGTCGTGACCAAGGGGGCACTTTGGCCACGGTTTCCCGGGACCATCTGAAAAGGTGCCCACCAGCATTGAGGGCAACGGCTGAAGTTCCGGTTCCCCCACCAGCGGAGAAGGCAAAAGAGGTAATCCACACCGTGATGGGTGACTTCCCAGCGGACTGGCCTACACAGAACGGCGCGGTGATTCTTCCAGTGATACTATTCCCACAACCCGTGGATGAAGAAATGATGGAGGTGGTCAACCGTGAGCCACAGCCAGTGCCAGTGCCCAAGGATGAACCTGTGCCCAGCTCCCCTATGCCTCCGCCTGCCCCACATGATAACAGGGAAGAGAGACTGATTGTTCCCTCTCCCCCGCTGCCTGTCACCACTGACACTGGACCCCGGAGGTCCACTCGCCCCAACCTAGGTAGACCCCCACTTAGGTACAGGGAAACTACTATTTAGAGGGGGGGTGAACATGTGTGTTGAAAGCACTGAGTGTTTAAAGTTTTGAGAGTTTTTGAAAATGAAAACGATTAACCGAAGTTAACCTGATTAGCCTGCTGATTGAACCGGTTGTTGCCGGCACCGTTGTCCCCGTTACACCTAAGCTAAACCAGAAATCCTTGTTGCCTTCCTCCAGGGGCTGATGTCCACACCAGGGGGTGGAGCCAGGTGGTTGGTCTCCGCCCACCAAGGAGTTCACAGTCCTGGAGGCAGGAAAACCAGGCAGAGATTAGGTTTGGAGTTTGAAGTAGAAGGAGGGACAGTAGTGAAAGAGGAAAAGTGACAGTTTGAAAGCCTGAAGTTGGTCCGGGTGTGTGCCCCGGACTGAGACAGCAAGGTTAGCAGACGGCGGTGACCGTCTGCAGGAGTGGCCTATCGGAGTTGCCGTGAGGACCGTGGACGGGTGGTGGCCCGGCGGTACCGGACCGGTACACAAGGAGAAGCCAGCACCACTGGCAGGGGCCTTTCGGATCCCGGCAAGGCTAGGAGTCGCCGTGAATTTGCCAAATCCGTCAGTGAAGGGGACCCCCGGGTCTCTAAACAACTAAGTCCCGATTGAAGGCAAAAGTCCAACCGTATGAGAGAGACACTGCCACCGCCAAGGCACCAGTTTCTCAGGGCCAGCGCCTGCGGGCAAAGAGGGGCTCCTCTGGCCCATATCCAAGTCGGGGAGCGGGTTACCGGTGGGAACCCTTCGCAACCAACAGAAGTACTAGGTGCAGGGAAAGAGACAGTCACTGTTAACTACCGGGGAAAAGCAACAGCAGCCGTCCGTGAGAACCGTCTTTCCAGCCGTGTGTATTACCGAGAACTGTGTCAACGTCTCAGGCTGAGTGAATACCACCATGCCGTACGGCACAGCGCTGCCCCCGCGACCCTGCACCTCACTAGGCCCTGCACCCGGCCTGCCATCCATCCCTACCCCATCACTGGGCCCCGGGACAATCAATCCCCTACCCACGGAGGGGAGAAATAACAACAAAGCTGCTCCCTGTCACCGCTCCCGGGATCCCCATACAGAGCAGCGGTGGTGTCCACACAATCACCACAACCGTGGGTGGCGTCACGGACAATAAATCCCCAAAACCAATCCCCTTTTCACTCACGGGCGAGGAGCGCCGCTCGAGTCCCCGGGATCCGGCACATCGCTTGAGCCACCGAGCACCAGAGGCCGCAGCAGCAGCGGCAGCCGGACCCGAGCAGAGGGAGAGCGCAGCGTCACCTCCTCCGCCCGCGACACTCGCTAGTGCCCACTCATCACTAGTTACGAGTGCAGAGCACCCAAGCATGGTAGTGCCCGCTCATCACTAGTTACGAGTACTGAGCACCCGAGCATGGTAGTGCCCGCTCATCACTAGTTACGAGTACCGAGCACCTGAGCATGGTAGTGCCCGCTCATCACTAGTGGCGAGTACCGAGCACCTGAGCATGGTAGTGCCCGCTCATCACTAGTGGCGAGTACCGAGCACCTGAGCATGGTAGTGCCCGCTCATCACTAGTGGCGAGTACCGAGCACCTGAGCATGGTAGTGCCCGCTCATCACTAGTGGTGAGTACCGAGCACCTGAGCATGGTAGTGCCTGCTTATCAGTAGTGGCGAGTTATTAGTTTATTGCCAGAATACAGCACATATGGGAGATTTGCATTCTGTGCCAGGAGTCCTTTGGGCAAATGTAGAATACCCAATAGTAGAGAATAAGAGGTGCATACTAGTATAGAGCTGAGGGTGAGCACACAATATACCACAAATAACTTCATGTATATAAAAAGAGTTTACTGAGATATTTTTATCACAATTGTCACATTTTTAAATTATGTATATGAATCTGATATCAATGAAAAATAAATTAGTGTATCATTATTTTTAACAAATAAAATATTCTACGATGGACGGTCTTGTATCTACTTCTCTTCAACCAGGACCTAGAGAGAAAACAAAATGAGGTAAATTGGTTATCAAAAAACATGAATCAGTTAAGACCCCCCCATCAATCCGAAAAATGAAGCAAATCAAAAGATGTTTTGGCTCTCAGTCCCCCTCGTTGTGTTTTAAGGTGTTCGGAGAGTTTTTACCTCAGTATTTGTAAGGCCACGTGCACACATTCAGTATTTGGTGAGGTTTGGGTTTTTTTTGGCAGATGTTCACTGACATCATCACAATATAGAGTCCTGAGACAGAATATATCAACAGAGTTGAACATCCGAATGAAGGAAGTGTGATGCCCCCAAATCATTAAATATCCCAATTTTTTTTTAGGCTGGTATATTTAAAAATCATTTCTAAAAAAGGCACAAGTTTAGATTTTTTTTTTTACATATAAATTATGGCACATTTTTTTATTCCTGCCAAACCTTTTTCTTTTTTTTTTTTACATTCAATAGAAGGATAGAGGAGAAATCAATAAGATAGAAAGGACGAAAAGGGGAAAGGGAATCCTCCATATAAACTGTCAATGTAGAAAAAAGTATTTGGTTTTGTTGGCATGAAGCATCTTGTACCCATACCGAAGGGAAGAGGCGTTACTCGATTGTGTTTGGACATGTTGCCACGTAGACAAACACGACGATTAGTACCACCACTATGGCGAGTGTGGGAAGCACTACGGTGGTGATCTGCTGCCGTGCTTCCTGCATGGCTTGTTTCCTCTCCTTTGTATCTTTGTTAGACTCCTTGTTTGGTTTTCCTTTTAGTTGTCTCATTGTGGTGGTGTCCATAAGTCACGTTGTAGACCAATAAGGTGGTAGAAACAGATGCGGATCAGTCTTAAAATGCAGCAGATGAGCTGGTGATCTTTATGTTAGCGACGTCTTGCTCCTCTGGGGACGTCTCATTTTTCCTTTATTGCAAGCTCCTGCTCTCATCTTGGTCCCAAGAAGCAGCCCATGGAGAGGAACCTCCACAGCGGAGACAGCGCAGGACTACAACTCCCGGCAGCACTCCTTGGTGAGTTTTTTTTACCTCAGTATCTGTAAGGCCACGTGCACACGTTCAGTATTTGGTGAGTTTTTACCTCAGTATCTGTAAGGCTATGTGCACACGTTCAGTATTTGGTGAGTTTTTACCTCAGTATCTGTAAGGCCTGCGACACACATCCGGTCCTGCCGGCACGTGTTTGTCATTTTTTTACACGTACCGGCGGCACGGAGACACGTTAAGCAATGCTACCCTATTGTAGCAGGCACACACACGTAATACCACAGGGTACGTGTGTCCGTGTGCGTTTGTACGTGTGTGCGTTTTTCAAAGCGCTGACATGTCAGTGTTTTCTCCAGCAGCACGGGTGTCACACGGCCCGCACCCGCACCACACGGGTGTAGTGTGGATGCGGTCCCGTGTGACATGCGCCGGAGAAAACACACGTGTCAGTGAAAAAAAACCAAAACATTAACTCACCTTCTCCAGCCCTCCTGTCTCTGCCGCTGCTGCCTCTTGCTGCCGACCGCCACTCATTATTCTCATTTAATATTCACTTCACTGCCTGGCAGCAGCAGCAGTGGGGAGACGGGAGGGCTGGAGCCGAAGATCAGCACCACAGACAGCAACGCGGACAGCAGGAAGGACCAGGTGAGTATGTAAGTTACCGGTTCTACGTGTGCTATCGCGGATAGCACACGTAGAACACAAGTGGCCCGCACATACCAGAGACACATACTTACCTGCACGCAACACGCAGGGGAAATACGTGTCTCTCGGCACGTGCGTGATTTTCACGTGAGTGTGGCAGAGGCCTAAGGCCAAGTGCACACATTCAGTATTTGGTGAGTTTTTACCTCAGTATCTGTAAGGCCACGTGCACACGTTCAGTATTTGGTGAGTTTTTACCTCAGTATCTGTAAGGCCACGTGCATACGTTCAGTATTTGGTGAGTGGTTTACCTCAGTATCTGTAAGGCCACATGCACACATTCAGTATTTGGTGAGTTTTTTACCTCAGTATCTGTAAGGCAAAAAAGGAGTGGAACAATCAGAGGAAAAGTATAATAGAAATACAGGCGCTACAATTGTATTTTTTTACCCACTCCTGGTTTTGGTTTATAAATACTGAGGTAAAAAACTAAAATACTCAACGGGTGACCTTAATGTGCTATGGATGCAGCATCTCCGGACTTGTCTCCCATAGCGCACATCTGGGACACCATTGGTTGGTTATTACAAAGCAGCTGACAGCAGAGGATCTTGATGATTTGTCCTAGTGCATTCAGCGACAGAACCTCCCTCAGACAACAATTAATGTACAGCACCATGGAATCAATGGTTCTCTATAAATATTAATAATAATATTTACTCCAGAGCCAGGCTCTCTGGATCCATGGGGTTCGCAACAGTCAGGCCTTCAGCTATCAACCACTTTATTGACCCTATATTTAAGCTACAATGCTCTGAATGCAATTATAATACCGTCGTTTCTGCTACATTTACGCTGGTTCTGGTTCCATCTTCACTCCCTTAGTTTGAACCGCACACGACAAGGTCCATCCGGCTGCTGAGTTCCCACCAAGTGGAGATTGCTCTGCAAAATGTTCAAAAGTACAAACGTTAACTGTATACAAAAGATGGTGGCTTATAGAAATATGCTGATAACTGTAAGTGCTGTGGGATTAATGGCACAGCATACAGTGTGCCCACCCATATCCTGTCCACCACCATTAACTTGGAAACGGCGGCAGCTATAGGAATAGAAGTGGTGTCTAGGTATAGTAAAGTAGCCATGCGCTATGCAATGAAACCACCTATAGCGCCACCTGGTGGAAAACAACGGAGTTAGCATTTTTATCTCGAAAATGGAATGAGATAGAGAAAAAAAGTGAATGAATAATTTGTAGGGCATCATCAATTCAATACGACTCGACACCTTGCATACAGAAATACTATGATATGAACACCATGACCCCCCAAAACATTGAATGCTGGTCACGCATATGGCGCTCATTTACTTTGATGCTCAAAGTGGCCACCGTCAGCTGCAATGCACATCTGGACTCTGGACAGCATACTGTATCTTGCTGCACGTTGTGCAATATGGTAGGGGACACGTTTCCACAAGCATCTGTGATACGTCGTCGTAGGTCCTGCAATGTTGGTGGAGGGGTCGCATACACCTGCTGTATGAAGTCCAATGGGGTCAGGTCAGGTGAGCGTGGAGGTCACTCCACGCAGCCACCATACCCAATGCCCTCATCATCTCCTGTCTCAACTACTGCAACCTCCTGCTCTCTTGGTCTTAGGTATAACACTTTTTCACCCCTCCAGTCTATCCTAAACTCTGCGGCCAGATTAATCCACCTCTCCCCCTGCTATTCACCGGCCTCGCCACTCTGGGAATGGGAAGCCAGTGAAGGGATTGATAAAGACTCCAGTTCAAAACCCTTCATGACACACAAAGCCATCTGCAACCTGTCTCCTCCATACATCTGTGACCTAGTCTCCCGATACCTACCCCCACACAACATCAGATGCTCACTAAACTTTCTTCTCCACTCCTCTCTTATCTCCTCTTCCCACAATCGCATACAAGATTTCTCCCATGCCTCCCCCATACTCTGGAACGCTTTTACCCCAGCATATCAGACTCTCAGCTACTGTGGAAATATTCAAAAGGAACCTGAAGACCCACCTCTTCCGACAAGCTTACAACCTAAAATAACCCTTAAGCGGGCTTTACACGCTACGATTTCGCTACAGCGATCTCGTTGGGGTCACGGATTTTGTGACGCACATACGGCCGCTGTAGCGATGTCGTAGCGTGTGACTCCTAGGAGCGATTTTGGATCGTTGCAAAAACGTCTCAAATCGCTCCTCGTTGACATGGGGGTCCGCTGCCAGTTATCGCTTCTGTCGCAGGGGTGAAGTTGTTCCTCGTTCCTGCGGCAGTGCACATCGCTACATGTGACGCCGCAGGAACGAGGAACATCTCCTTACCTGCCTTCGACCACAATGCGGAAGGAAGGAGGTGGGCGGGATGTTACGTCCCGCTCATCTCCGCCCCTCCGCTTTCATTGGGCGACCGCTTAGTGACGTCGCTGTGACGCCGAATGGACCGCCCCCCCTTAGAAAGGAGGCGGTACGCCGGTCACAGCGACATCGCTATGCAGGTAAGAATGTGTGACGCGGGTGCGCGATTTTGTGCGCGACGGGCAGCGATATGCCCGTTTCGCACAAACGATGGGGGTGGGTCACATGCTAGCGATATCGGGCCGGATATCGCAGCATGTAAAGCCACCCTTAGTCCAGTACACCTCTGCGCAAACAGCTCTGTCCTCACCTATTGTACCATCACCCATTCCCTGTAGACTGTGAGCCCTCGCAGGCAGGGTCCTCTCTCCTCCTATACCTGTCTGCGCCTTTTATTGTTCATGACTATTGTACTTGTTTTTATGTATACCCTTTTCACTTGTAAACTGCTATGGAATAAATGGCGCTATAATAATAATAATAATAATAATAATAATAAAAAAACAGGAACCAGAAATCCTAATTCTCTAGGTATTCAGGTGGCTTTAATGTATGTAAAACTGGACTAATAAAAAAATAAAAACTTCACGGCATGGCACTGGTGAAAATTCATGAGAAGACCAAAATTTACAGCTCTGCCCATCGACGCCACGTCTGAATTAAGACATCGGATCACAGATATCAAAGTATCATTTTATTCAAATTTCTATGACCTGCATGCCCATATAGACGGCTTAGGAGGGTTGACAGATTCCCTTTAAATATAATATTCTCCCTTGTAAAATAAAACATACCATATATATCACCTCCAGTAATGGCACCGTTCCAGCACAGATGGTGTTGGGACTCCCAAGGCTCGCATAACATTGTTATGCCAAGAGCATTACAGCCAACCACTATTGGGCTGCAGTGCTCACACATGTCCCCAGATGTCCATGAATTGTAAGAAAGAAATTAATAGCATTTGCTGATTGACTGCAATGCTCATGTGGCATAAAAATGTTACACAAGCCTCGGGAGTCCCAGCACCAATAATGCTTGTACGATGCTGTTATGGGGTATAAGTAACTGGTACTTTAATTTTGCAAGAGGGAATAAAGTATTTATGAAGGGGATATCCGAGTAGTGGACAACCCATTTTATACCGTATTTAATGTGGGTCAGGTACGGTGCTGTTTTGGGCAGAAATCAACCTTAATTTTATGTAAGTCTATAGTCTTATTTTTGGAATCATTCCCTTTATGAGCACAGATTAAAAGATCCTTATATTTGCAACCTTTACCAAATCGACTCCAGGGCGGCTAAAAACGGACATCTCTCTCTGGAGGACTTGGCCCATAAGTGTGATCTACAGACAGGCTCCATACAATGCTTCAATTTTCCCGCAGCACCAGCACTAGTTGTCAGGGCCATGTGCAAATTACAGGCGACTGCTCGTGGTTGCAGCGACAAGTTTATGTTTAAAGGGGCTATTTAACTAATTTTTAAAGGTGACCCAATGTCCAATTGTCCAACGGTCAATCTCCATGTTATTATAGGAATGGATAAAAATGTATTACCTTATGTAAGGTCAAATGAGGTTGTAAATGTGCATGTGTGATATAGGAGCTTTTTCCCTTTCTTGCCAGTTTGTGGGGTATAAAGACTATAATAATATCTGACTTTAAATGGTCTCTCTAATTGAATACCTTATTTGATGGATTGAAATTCTTCTTCACTGGCTTCACCCTCACTAGACTTTCCCCTCTCCAGTCCATCCTTAATGTAGCAGCCAGGGTCTCCTATCTGGCTAATCAATACTCGGACGCCTCCTCGCTGTGCCAGCAATTGCACTGGCTGCCAATCCATTATAGGATCCAATTTAAATTGCTTGTTCTCACCCCCCAACATCTCCACCCTCCTCTCTGTCTATCACCTTACCTGTTCTCTACGCTCTGCTAACGACTTTCGACTAACATCCACACTAATCCGAACCTCCCACCGTGGCTCCAAGACTTCTCCCGAGCTGCACCAATCTTTTGGAATGCTCTACCGCAAGAACCACAACTTACACAGCTTCAGATGCTCCCTAAAAGCACATCTTTTTAGGGTGGCCTATCACCATCCCTAATCAAAGTCAATTCATATAGAGCCCCTCCACTATTTCTCAGAACATAACTCTCAGTCAGACTCCACCGCACCCAAAAGCAGCACAATGACTGGCTCATGCAGCCTTTATCTATTCCCCCTTTTCTTCAAGGTGGCTGGACTGTCGTAAATAAGCACCTGTACCTTGTCACCCCCACCTCACCCCATTGTAGATTGTAAGCTCTTGTGACGGGGTATGCGACAGAGCAGTGAGGGACGCCAGGCCAAGGAACAATCCAAAGGGCTTTATCGGAACCACAAAGATAAAGCACCAAACAAATATAAATCCTTAAAGTCTGCAAGGAGTCCACAACAAAACAAAAGATCCAGGGTCACCGCCTGGTATTCCGATGCTAGGGAAAATAGGGCAATGGTCCTTATATGAGTTCCTTGAGTCCAACAGGGTGAACAATAAAACACAATCCCAAGTGGCCACTGATCTCCAGTCTGTAACAGTCCATACACAGGCCCTAGGATCCAGCCTCAGCTATAGATCATAGTGCTTCTCCAGCCGAGATCCAACTAACCTAACGTGGGTCTTATTGTTCTTCTCTCTTGGGATCATCCCCTTAGATGGGCACACCTCCCCCTAGACATCTGATACATCAATGGACTTTAGACTCCTGCCTCGGTTCTGTTTACCAAGTTGTGGTTGGAGAAGTCCCATGCTGAGAAGAACAAACAATCTCCCAGCAGAAGCAGTACAAAGGAGGGACAGACTATTACACCATGAGCACAGGCGGGGGAGGGACACGCTGTTACAATCCCTTCCCCTCTCAATTTGTGTACGGACTAGTGACCTCAACAGGTCACTTGTCAAGTACACGTAAACATGGCGGACCTGACTCAGGGCTCTTCTTGCCTGGACAATCCGTCTGCATTTTGGTGTTGGCTGCCCCTTTTATATTGTATTGTAAAGTTATAGGGTTGAAGAGCCAGGCTCCATCGTAGTAAGCGTCCATTGTCCCTAGAGACTCTGTTCAGCCAGGTGAGGGGATTGTGATCAGTAACCACAGTGAATTCTCGTCCATACAGATACGGCCTTAGTTTCCTAAGGGCCTATACTACAGCCAGGTATTCCTTCTCAAGAGTTGCATAGGCCACTTCTCGGTCCAGCAGCTTCCTGCTGAGGTAGGCAATGGGGTGCTCCTCCCCGGCTGCATTCACCTGGCTGAGTACAGCTCCCAGTCCATAAGAAGAGGCATCCGTCTGCACAATGAATCTCCTCTTGTAGTCTGGAGCAGCCAGAACAGGGTCGCAGACCAAGGCGTCCTTCAGCCGATTAAAAGCCTCATCACAGGCTGGAGTCCAGATCACCAGCCGGGGCATCGTCTTCTTCGTGAGGTCTGTAAGGGGCTTGGCAACACGGCTGTGACGGCAGTTCGGGTGGCCTCATTTCCATTGATGGGTTGAACACGTCCACATCTGCTGCTCTCTTGGCTTGACTTCTGGTTATCGCACCAACAAAGTGGCATTGAAGATTCCCCACATCATTCCCTAGAAGAATGTTTGCAGGAAGGCCACTCATCACACCAATCATGCATTGTTTTGCTCAAAAGCCATAATCCAGGGTCACACTCGCTCTTGGAATGTATCTTTGAGTACCTCCAGCCAATTCAATGGCAATTCCTGGTCCCTTTTGCATTGCTTCTGGTTGATCTGCGATGGTGAGAAAAGCCCCAGTGTCACGAAAGCCAACAACTCTTTGGCCATCTAGCATGACCTCCTGTAGATGTTTATGCTGAAGATCAGAAGGGGCGGCTGTGGCTCGCACCCCATAGACTCCTGGTAGGGAAGTCAACATATCAGAGTCTTTTGTCGAATCATCAGGGAGTGAATCCAGCTCTTCTCCTGTTGAGGGTGTCTGTAGATAATGGACAGGCAAAGGGGGTCTGTAACTGGTTTGCCTCCGAACACCTGGACAGTGAGCTTGCAGATGACCAGGCTGCCCACATCCATAACATCTACGTTCTATGAGTCTTTCTCCGTCGTACTCCCAAAGAGGAGGCAGGAGTAGTAGGAGGCACATTCACACGGCGTCCGCCGTATGTTGGTAGTCTAGTGGGACGGTGAACATTGGAGGCCAAAGGACAAGGGACCACTGGTGTTGGGGAGCTGGTAGTTTTTTTTTCACTGACTAGTAGCCTTTTCCATTGAGGCTTGATGGTGAGAAGCTCATCAGCTAGAGTGGCAGCTTGTTCCACAGTTGACGGCTTTCTCTCACACACCCATTCTCTGAGTTTCGCAGGGCACCTGGCATAGAATTGCTCTTTCAGGATGACCTGGAGGAAGGTCTCCCAAGTTAAGGCCCCCTCTCCCTCCAGCCAGCGATGGCATACTTGTTTCAGTCTGTGGGCAAACATCTTGAAAGACACTTCTCCATCACAGGCTAACGTACGGAACTGAGTCCTATAAGTATCTGGGGTCACGGCATAATGTTCCAGAATGGTCTGTTTTATCTCCTCATACTCACAATTCCACTGAGGGTCCATAGCTCTATAGGCATCGGCAGCTCCACCCTCCAAGAGGCCCACCAGGTGTCTGACTCGCTCTCTTTCTGGGACTTCCATTAATCGGCACTGATGCTCAAAGTCCTGGAAGAAGCCCTCAATGTCGCCTGCAGCTCCATTAAATGGCTTAAAGTCATTGTGGGACACTCTGGAGAATTCCCTCATAGTTGGTGCTGTGGTTACAGTCTGTCTGGAGCCTCTAGCTGCTTCCACAGCAAACCTCCTCTCCAGCAATGCTGCCCTCTCTTGAGCTCTGCGAATAGCCTCCCTCTTATCTTCTATGGTGGCCTCATCTCCAAGCAGTGCCATCTCCTCCTCATACCACACAACCCATTGACTTTTTTGGGTATTTACCTCCTGCTCCCGTCTTTCCTCCCCTTGCTGTGGAAATTGTTCCTCGGTGCCATCTTGCAGGCAAGCGTTTTCCAATGCCTCAATTAGTTGCTCCTTAGAGAGTCCTTAGTAACCGACTCCTAATTCTTCCTTTGTTTGTAGGCTCACCACAGTCCAGTTCTTGTACTCTGAGTTTCTGATTCCAGATGTTAATGGGCCGTTGTCCTCCATTCTTTCTGCTCTGATCCCGCTGCTGCCACCAGTTTGTGACGGGGTATGCGACACAGCAGTGAGGCACTCACTCAGCAGTGAGGGACTTTGTCTCACCACACAGTGGGGCCGACCTTTGTCTCACCACATAATGGTGCCGGTCTTTGCCTCACCACATAGTGGGGCCGGTCTTTGCCTCACCACATAGTGGGGCCGGTCTTTGCCTTACCACATATTGAGGCCGGCCTTTGTCTCACCAGACAGTGGGGCCGGCCTTTGTCTCACCACACAGTGGGGCCGGCCTTTGTCTCACCACACAGTGGGGCCGGCCTTTGCCTCACCACACAGTGGGGCCGGCCTTTGCCTCACCACACAGTGGGGCCGGTCTTTGTCTCACCACACAGTGGGGCCAGCCATTGTCTCACCACACAGTGGGGCCGGCCATTGTCTCACCACACAGTGGGGCCGGTCTTTGCCTCACCACATAGTGGGGCCGGTCTTTGCCTCACCACATAGTGAGGCCGGTCTTTGCCTCACCACATAGTGAGGCCGGTCTTTGCCTCACCACATAGTGAGGCCGGTCTTTGCCTCACCACAAAGTGGGGCCGGCCTTTGTCTCACCACAGTGTGGGCGGTCTTTGCCTCACCACATAGTCGGACTGGTATTTGCCTCACCACATAGTGGGGCCGGTCTTTGCCTCACCACATAGTCGGGCCGGCCTTTGCCTCACCACATAGTCGGGCCGGTTTTTGCCTCACCACAAAGTGGGGATGGGTTTTTGTCCCACCAATAATTGTGCCAGTCTTTGCCTCACCAAATAATGGGGTTGGTTTCTATCTCACTAGATAGGGGGAGCAGGCCTTTATCTCTCCTGTTTTTTTGTCTTTCAGTATACCGTTTGGCATTATCCACTGGTTTACCTGCCCTGAATTTTCAAACATGAAGCATGCTGGAGAGGTAAAGGAAGTCCCAGCACATATAGTGCTGGCAAAATGAGAACGAGGAAAAACCACCCACTAAAAAGAGTGAATGGTGAGTTACAGGCCAGTCCCTGGACACACTAGACTAATATGTGCACCAAAAGCAGTGAAAACATGTTATGGGGAATGAAGGCACCAAAATCTTGCTTTTATACAGTTTTTTACAGTTAGTCTTTAAAAAAGTCTGATGCCCCCATATTGTGTTTATTTCCCTGAGGCTGACATAAGTAGTAAAAGTTACATTAACTGAACAGAATGTAATAATCAGATAAATCCATTGTTCATCTCTTCATCTCCCTCCATACTGAGATCACTAATCTGCTGGTGCTAAACTGCCAAGAGATCTTGGCTCCTCTTCTAAAAGCCACCAGATGCACGGACAATTTCTCTTTACATCTGTTCTCGGAAAAGGACACAGAAGTCGAGTCGAGGGAATACGATGTACGATGCAGGAAGCGTGTGTTGTTATTTGCTGAGCGGCAGACAATCTGGCCACGCTTGTTCGCACTCTGATATTTGTGTTATTGCCAATCAAGCTGGGATTTCTTCTTTAATTATTTTGTGAGGATTTAAAAAAATAAAACATAAATGAGTTAGTTTCATTGAGGTGAAAAAAAAAATCTGAGAGTCTTCTGGTTGTATAGTTGCTGGCTTCTCTGTGGAGGCAGGACCATGGCTAGGCAGGGGTGGGGCAAGCTTCTAGCAGCTTCTGATAGTCATTGTACATCTATATAAACCACCCAGCACAAGCGAGGTGCTGAGCGAGCGAGGTGCTGAACTGAAGTAAAGTGCTGAATTTAAGATAAGTGCATAGTTTCAACACAATTACATAGTTTGACACAAGAACATAGTTTGAATTTATCCTTATACGTTTCCCATTGGTTTTTTTTCGTTTTTTTTCTTTGTTTTTCTACTTTACTGTTTATCCCCATTTGATAGGTGCTCCATGGACAATGCTACCAGGTGTGTATCTTGTCAGATGTATGCATGTCTTGAGCAGCCGTTCGAGGGTGACTATGTCTGCACTCGATGCAAGCATGTTGCGTATTTGGAAGCCAAGGTAACTGATCTAAATAAGCAGCTTGCAACACTAAGGGGCATTGCAAACCTGGAGAGGAGTTTAGAGCTCACTGAGCTTTCTCTGGCTGGGGCCAGTGATATGGAGGAGGGTGGAAGATCAGGACCCAGAGGTAGGTAGCTGGGTAACAGTTAGAAGAAGAGGTAGGGGGAAAAGTGTCAGGGAGCCTAGTCCTGACCTGGCACAACCTAGTAAATATGCCTGTTTGGCTGATATTAGGAATGAAGGAAGGGCCTGGACTAGGGTCACTACAGCAGGATGTTGCTCCTAGCAACCAGGAAAACAACTGCTGTAGGAAAGAGGGAAATAGGAGTGCAGCAAAGCCCAGACAGATGTTGGTGGTAGGGGACTCTATAATTAGGCGGACAGACAGGGTCATCTGTCGCCGAGACCGTGAATGCCGAACAGTGTGTTGTCTGCCAGGTGCTCGGGTTCGGCATATTGTGGATCGGATAGACAGATTGCTGGGTGGGGCTGGGGAAAACCCAGCGGTCATGGTGCACATTGGTACTAATGACAAAGTTAGAGGCAGGTGGAAGGTCCTTAAAAATGATTACAGGGAACTAGGAGAGAAGCTGAAGTCCAGGACCTCCAAGGTGGTGTTTTCAAAAATACTACCGGTGCCACGAGCGTCACTAGAAAGACAGCGGGAGCTTAGGGAGATAAATATGTGGCTTAGAAATTGGTGCAGGAAGGAAGGGTTCGGGTTCATGGAGAACTGGGCCGACTTCTCAGTCGGCTACAGGCTCTACGGTAGGGACGGGCTGCACCTCAATGGGGAAGGTGCAGCTGTGCTGGGGGAGAAAATGGTCAGACGGATGGAGGAGCTTTTAAACTAGGATCGGGGGGGGAGGGAGGGTAGTGGAGCAAATAAGGGGATAGATAGAGCAGATAGAGACAGGGAGACGGTAGGGGTCAATGAAGGATTAGGGAGGGATGGGACATACAAGGAACGTAGGGAGGCTAGGAGTAATAAAGGTGTTAATAGGATTAAATGTCTACTGGCAAATGCAAGAAGTCTTGCAAACAAAATGAATGAATTGGAGACTCTTATGTCAACCATGGATTATGATGTGGTGGGCATTACGGAAACCTGGCTGGATGAAAGCCATGACTGGGTGCCAAACATACAGGGTTATAGTACATTTAGGAAGGACAGGAAAGGCCAAAAAGGTGGTGGGGTGTGTATATTTATTAAATCTAACCTAAAACCTGTGTTGTATGATGACATTGAGGGGAACAGCAACAATGTAGAGTCAGTATGGGTAAATGTACATGGGGAGGGGAATAATGGAAAAATGCTAATTGGAGTTTGCTATAAGCCTCCTAACATACCTGAACAAATAGAGGGTGAAATGCTGGAACAAATTGAAAAGGCAGCTAATAATAATAATCGGGTTCTTATTATGGGGGATTTCAACTATCCAGACATTCAGTGGGACATAGAATCTTCTGGTTGTGCTAAAAGCTGTAAGTTCTTATCTACCATTCAAGACCATTTCCTCTCTCAGATGGTAGATGAACCGACCAGGGGAGATAATTTGCTAGATCTGGTCCTGTCAAATAGACCGGATACAATTTCAGATCTACAGGTCCGGGAGCACTTGGGCACCAGCGATCATAACATGGTAAGCTTCAACATAATATTCAATAGAACATTTCAAAGGGGGAATTCTAATTTAGGAAAGCTGATTTCAACAAATTAAGGGAAGAGCTTAAATGTGTGGATTGGGACAAAGTCATGGTAACTTGGGATACCGAACATAAATGGGGTAAGTTTAAGGATATACTACTAGAGTCCTGTAAAAAACGTATACCCTCTGGTAATAAAATGTCCAGTAATAAAAAGAAACCACTATGGATAAATAAGACTGTACAAAGTATAATAAAACAAAAACAAAGGGCATTTAAAATCTTAAAGGCTGAGAATACAGAAATAGCATTGCAGGAGTATAAAGATATCAATAGGAAATGTAAAAAAGAAATCAAACAAGCAAAATTAGCTACTGAAACAAAAATCGCCAATGACATTAAAATAAATCCCAAAATCTTTTATAAATACATTAATGCCAAAAGGAAAACAAAGGATAGTATCGGCCCCTTAAAATATAATAACAAGTTAGTTATAGAGGACAAACAAAAGACTGAGATATTAAATAGGCATTTCTCATCTGTATTCACCAAGGAACTGACTGTACCAGGGATCATTCAACAAGTGAAAAATCAAAGTTCACCACTCGATATAATTAATTTAACACAAGATGAAGTACGCCTACGTCTGAGTAAATTAAACATTGACAAATCCCCAGGGCCAGATGGCATTCATCCACGAATATTGAGGGAATTGAGCTCCGTAATCGACAGACCGCTGTATCTCATCTTTTTAGACTCACTTGTAACAGGGTTGGTGCCTCAGGATTGGAGGATTGCTGATGTGGTACCGATATTTAAGAAAGGTAAGAGGGTAGATCCAGGCAACTACCATCCAGTAAGCCTGACATCAGTAGTATGCAAAGTTTTTGAGGGCATTTTAAGGGATGACATGCAAAAATATATTGCAGAAAATAATATGATAACTGACAAACAGCATGGATTCATGAAAGATAAGTCGTGTCTAACTAACCTGATGGGGTTCTATGAGGGGGTAAGTTCAAACCTGGATATTGGTAATGCAGCTGATGTGATTTATGTGGACTTTGCAAAGGCATTTGATACTGTACCACATAATAGCCTTATACTAAAGCTCCAGAAGCAAGGACTAGGGGACACAATATGCAACTGGGTAAGGAATTGGCTAAAAGATAGGAAACAAAGAGTAGTCATAAATGGTACATTCTCTAAATGGGCTATAGTCAGCAGTGGGGTGCCGCAGGGATCTGTGCTTGGACCGATTCTTTTTACTCTCTTTATTAATGACCTTGTGGATGGGATTGATAGTACAGTGTCAGTCTTTGCCGATGACACCAAACTATGTAGGATATTAAAAACTGACCTGGATAGTACAATATTACAAAAAGATCTGGATAAGATGTCAGAATGGGCAGATACTTGGCAAATGAGATTTAATGTTGATAAATGTAAAGTAATGCACCTAGGACGGAGTAATCCTATAGCTGCGTATACATTAAATGGAAGTAAACTCGGGACTACAGAACAGGAGAAGGACTTGGGTATTCTCATTACAAATAAGCTGAGCAGCAGCACTCAGCGTCAGGCAGCAGCTGCTAAAGCAAACAAGATTCTAGGGTGTATAAAAAGAGAGATTAGATGCCATGATCCCAACGTATTATTACCCCTCTATAAATCACTTGTAAGGCCACATCAGTATACGGGAATACGGGATCCAGTTTTGGGCTCCACATTTTAAAAAGGACATTCAGAAGTTAGAGTCAGTTCAAAGGCGGGCAACTAGACTATTACAAGGAATGGAGGCCGCCCGTATGATGACAGGTTGGAAAAGTTAGATATGTTTAGCTTAGAAAAAAGACGTCTCAGAGGAGATCTCATTTATATGTATAAATACATGTGTGGTCAATATAAAGGACTGGCACATGACTTATTTCTTCCAAAGACAGTACTAAGGACCAGGGGGCATTCACTGCGAGTGGAAGAAAAGCGATTCCGACACCTAAATAGGAAAGGGTTCTTTACAGTTAGAGCGGTCAGACTGTGGAATGCCGACCACAAGAGGTAGTAATGGCAGATACTATAACAGCTTTTAAAAAAGGGCTGGATGATTTCCTCAGTACACAAAACATTGTTGGTTATAAATGACTTAGGGACCAAATGTAGAACTGGTGGAGGAAGGTTGAACTAGATGGACCTAGGTCTTTTTTCAACCTAAGTAACTATGTAACTATGTAACTATGAGTACTGGGTGCTCTGTCTATGTACCCTAATTTCAGGTCCTGTGTTTCAAGACGGTTTTTGCAGGCATCGTGGCGTCAGGATCTGGGGAAACCTCAGATTCCTTCACTTTGCCTGCTAAGTTCTCTGACGTCTGTGATCAGCGGAGGCAGACTCTGGCGTCTAGTCACAGACCTGAGCAGGCTAGCAAGAGTTAATCTCTGCTGGACTGCTTTTTAGGCCGGGACCACACGGGGCACTAGTGCGATCCTCGCATGACACTCGGCTCACGCTGGCAGCAGAGCAGGAGCCAAGTGTCATGCGAGTGTCCCTGCGACTAAGGTTCAATCGGACCACAGCTGCGGAGGGCAGGCCGGCACTGAGGAGAGGCGGGCCAGTGCTTAGGAGGGGCGAGCCGGCACTGAGGAGGGGTGGGCAAATGCTGAGGAGGGGCGGGCCGGAAATGAGGAGGGGCGGGCCGGCACGGAGGAGGGGAGGGATTTATCTCCCCCTCTCCTCCATAGCCGGCTATTGACATTCTCGCACTGCACTCGCGGTACACTGGTGTACCGCGAGTGCAGTACAATCTTTCTCTCGCCCCATAGACTTGAATGGGTGTGACAGAAAGAATCTCGCATTACAGTTGCAGAAGCTGCAATTGTTTTCTCGGTCCGATTAGGGCTGAGAAAATAATCACTTATGAGTGCTGACACACAGGCTAATATTGGTCTGATTGGAATGCGATGTTTTATCGCATTCCACTCGGTCCGATTTTCATGCCGTGTGACTTAGGCCTTAGTCTCAATGGTCACATGCTATGGAAGAGACAGTCATGTTTGTTCAACTCTGTGTTTTCATCACACTCCTGCCCCTTACTTTCCTGGGGTGGAACAGATCAGCGTTACTCCTCAGGAGTACAGTAAGGCACGAGACTTTGGCATCTGCACCATCAGGTGTAATCCGGAGGTGAGGGACAGTATAGGTGTCACAGCGAAAGGGAAGGGAAACCCTGTGGCGTTTAGGGAAAGGGAAGATGGTGACCCCTGACCGAACCTTCTGCTAGTCCCTGGGCTAATATATATATATATATTTATATATTCCAAAAGTAGCCGAAAGTAGGTGAACAGTATGTGTAATAGGTAATAGGGTTATGAAGGGGGAGATTTATCAAACATGGTGTAAAGTGAAACTGACTCGGTTGGCCTTAGCATCCAATCAGATTCCACTTTTAATTCTTTACAGTCTCTTTGGAAAATGAAAGGTGTAATCTGATTGACTCAGTTGTCCTTAGCAACCAGTTTCACTTTACACCATGTTTGATAAACCTCCCCCTTAACAACCCTATTACACATACTGTTCACCTACATTTGGACCACCCTGCATATCTATCTATCCATCTATCTATCTATCTATCTATCTATCTAATATATAAAGCTGAGTGTATGTATGTATGTATGTATGTATGTATGTATGTATGCATGTATGTACAGTGCCTACAAGTAGTATTCAACCCCCTGCAGATTTAGCAGGTTTACACATTCGGAATTAACTTGGCATTGTGACATTTGGACTGTAGATCAGCCTGGAAGTGTGAAATGCACTGCAGCAAAAAAGAATGTTATTTATTTTATTTATTTTTTTTTTTTAAATTGTGAAAAGTTTATTCAGAGGGTCATTTATTATTCAACCCCTCAAACCACCAGAATTCTGTTTGGTTCCCCTAAAGTATTAAGAAGTATTTCAGGCACAAAGAACAATGAGCTTCACATGTTTGGATTAATTATCTCTTTTTCCAGCCTTTTCTGACTAATTAAGACCCTCCCCAAACTTGTGAACAGCACTCATACATGGTCAACATGGGAAAGACAAAGGAGCATTCCGAGGCCATCAGAGAAAAGATCGTGGAGGGTCACAAGGCTGGCAAGGGGTACAAAACCCTTTCCAAGGAGTTGGGCCTACCTGTCTCCACTGTTGGGAGCATCATCCGGAAGTAGAAGGCTTATGGAACTACTGTTAGCCTTCCACGGCCTGGACAGCCTTTGAAAGTTTCCTCCCGTGCCGAGGCCAGGCTTGTCCGAAGAGTCAAGGCTAACCCAAGGACAACAAGGAAGGAGCTCCGGGAAGATCTCATGGCAGTGGGGACATTGGTTTCAGTCAATACCATAAGTAACGTACTCCACCGCAATGGTCTCCGTTCCAGACGAGCCCGTAAGGTACCTTTACTTTCAAAGCGTCATGTCAAGGCTCGTCTACAGTTTGCTCATGATCACTTGGAGGACTCTGAGACAGACTGGTTCAAGGTTCTCTGGTCTGATGAGGATCTTAAGATGGGTCGTCATTTCATCTTCCAACAAGACAACGACCCAAAGCACACAGCCAAAAAAACCAAGGCCTGGTTCAAGAGGGAAAAAATCAAGGTGTTTCAGTGGCCTAGTCAGTCTCCTGACCTTAACCCAATTGAAAACTTGTGGAAGGAGCTCAAGATTAAAGTCCACATGAGACACCCAAAGAACCTAGATAACTTGGAGAAGATCTGCATGGAGGAAAGGGCCAAGATAACTCCAGAGACCTGTGCCGGCCTGATCAGGTCTTATAAAAGACGATTATTAGCTGTAATTGCAAACAAGGGTTATTCCACAAAATATTAAACCTAGGGGTTGAATAATAATTGACCCACACTTTTATGTTGAAAATTTATTAAATTTTAACTGAGCAACATAACTTGTTGGTTTGTAAGATTTATGCATCTGTTAATAAATCCTGCTCTTGTTTGAAGTTTGCAGGCTCTAACTTATTTGCATCTTATCATCTTATCAAACCTGCTAAATCTGCAGGGGGTTGAATACTACTTGTAGGCACTGTATGTGTGTGTGTGTGTGTGTGTGTGTGTGTGTGTGTGTGTGTGTGTGTGTGTGTGTATGTATATATATATGTGTGTATGTCCGTTAAAGGAATCTGCACCGTCGAATTTACAATCACGAAATTTTGCAGACTCCACATGTGACCCAGGGAACGTCGTAGACTATGTTTTGACAGGAAAATTTAACCCCCGCGCTTTACAGTTACTCTCCAAAAGGCTGCCTCCATTAAAGTGAATGGAGCCTGGAACTACAGGTTATTACCGTAATAGGAGCAGTGATTGGCTGCTATAGGAACAAAGGACAATCACAGTATAAGAAGCTTATGTGTGAGGCAATATGACAGACAGAGACAGACAGAGACAGACGGGGAAAGAGACAGACGGGCGGGGGAAGAGACAGACGGGGGGGGGGAGAGACAGACGGGGGGGGAAGAGACAGACAGGGGGGGGGGAGAGACAGACAGGGGGGGGGAAGAGACAGACGGGGGGAAAGAGACAGACGGGGGGAAAGAGACAGACGGGGGGAAAGAGACATACGGGGGGGGAAAGAGACAGACGGGGGGGAAAGAGACAGACCTGGAAAGAGAGACAGAGATCGAGATAGATAGACTGATACAAATACAGACAGAGAGATAGAAACAGACAGACAGAGACAAAGACACAGACAGACAAGGAAAGAGACAGACAGAGAGACAGACAGAGAGACAGACAGAGAGACAGACAGAGAGACAGACACTGGGAGAGAAATAGAGAGACAGTTACTATCCCGGGAAACGCCTGGGTACTACAGCTAGTATATATATATATATATATATATCATATATATATTTTTTTTTTTTTTAATTTTTTTTAAGACATGAATTACTTAAAAATAATAAACAGTGGCATATTCACCTTCCAGTGCCCCCCCCCACCCCCCCGTGGATTCAGCGCAGGCAGCTGCGAAAAGAGGACCTGCCTCATTTGGAAATCAGCTCCACTTCTGGAGGTGGTGGAAACCTCTGTGGCGGCCTGCGCTGGATCCGAGGGGTCACTGGATGGAGACTCTACATCCGTTTACTATTTTTAATCAATTCATGCCTAAAATAAATTAAAAAATTTAAATTACTGTAGGACTATTATAATTTTTTTATAAAAGTCTGATTCTGACATGAGTATATTCAGAAAACACAATCTCAGCTGCGTAGCAACATGCTGGCCCCTAACCCTTATGCATGTAGGTTATATATCTACACGTACATCACTGGGGGGGGGGGGGCACTTTCTTTTTTTACAATCTCCCATGCATCCATCTGTCCTCTTTCATCACCTTACTCTGCCATAAACACCTTCTGGGGCAGTCTGCTGCCATGTGTTATCACGGTGAAGCATTACACACGATGATTTATGAGCCGGTTACGGCTCCGCTATGCTTCTGTTACTATCTATAGTGTCCTGGGGTCTGTCACTCAGCTCCTAACTGATATATTACTTCTGCTTTCACGTAGAAGAAGTTTTAGATATTTTTCTATTTTCATATTCCTATCTGATATATAAGGACTTCTCAATAAATTAGAATATCAACAAGTTAATTTATTTCAGTAATTCCATACAAAAAGGGAAACACATATATTATATAGAGTCATTACACACAGAGGGATCTATTTCTATATATTATATAGAGTCATTACACACAGAGGGATCTATTCCTATATACTATATAGAGTCATTACACACAGAGGGATCTGTTCCTATATATTATATAGAGTCATTACACACAGAGGAATCTATTCCTATATATATTATATAGAGTCATTACACACAGAGGGATCTATTCCTATATACTATATAGAGTCATTACACACAGAGGGATCTATTTCTATATATTATATAGAGTCATTACACACAGAGGGATCTATTCCTATATACTATATAGAGTCATTACACACAGAGGGATCTGTTCCTATATATTATATAGAGTCATTACACACAGAGGAATCTATTCCTATATATATTATATAGAGTCATTACACACAGAGGGATCTATTCCTATATACTATATAGAGTCATTACACACAGAGGGATCTATTTCTATATATTATATAGAGTCTATAGAGTCATTACACACAGAGGGATCTATTCCTATATACTATATAGAGTCATTACACACAGAGGGATCTATTTCTATATATTATATAGAGTCATTACACACAGAGGGATCTATTCCTATATATTATATAGAGTCATTACACACAGAAGGATCTATTTCTATATATTATATAGAGTCATTACACACAGAGGGATCTATTCCTATATATTATATAGAGTCATTACACACAGAGGGATCTATTTCTATATATTATATAGAGTCATTACACACACAGAGAAATCTATTTCACGTGTTTATTTCTGTTAATGTTGATGATTATGGCTTACAGCCAATGAAAACCTAAAAGTCATTATCTCAAAAAATTAGATTACCACAAAACACCTACAAAGGCTTCCTAAGCATTTAAAATGGTCCCTTAGTCTGGTTCAGTAGGCTACACAATCAAGGGGAAGACTGCTGACTTGACAGATGTCTAGAAGGCAGTCATTACAAGATGCATACAGCTTCACACTAAAATGCCAACAATATATAAGGTAACTCTGGTACTGCATTACTGCTATATGAAAAAATTAGATTTTTAGTTTATGAATTGGCCAATGCATGTAAGCCCGGAAACCAATGGCACGGTAAATCTCAATAATCCGGGTACCTAACTAAAATGCCACTATCTAGGTTAAAAACATCCGTGTCTGGGCAGCTAGACTAAAAAATCTAACTTGAAATGCCACTATTTGTACTAACCTCCATGTTTGGGCAGCTAGGACTCCTGGTATAAGGATTATGAACACAGCCTGGATTATAGGGCGGAGTGCTCAGTCAGAAAGAGACTCACTGCAAATATTTAAAAAAAAGCACTTCATGCTTCCCTCTGCTGACAAGCTTTTTGGAGATATACATTTCATTTTCCAGTAGGAATTGGCACCTGTCTACACTGCCAAAAGTACCAATACCTAGTTTACTAATCACAGTATCACTGTGCTTGATTGGCCAGCAAACTCGCCTGACCTAAACCCCATAGAAAATCTATGGAGTATTGTCAAGAGGAAGATGAGACACCAGACCTAACAATACAGACAAGCTGACGGCTGCTATAATAGAAACCTGGGCTTCCATAACACCTCAGCAGTGCCACAGGCTGATCACCTCCATGCCACATTGCCGCATTGATGCAGTAATTTGTGCAAAAGGAGCCCGTATTGAGGCATTTACTGTACAGACTTTTCAGTAGGCGCCAACATTTCTGAGATTAAAATAATTTTTTCAGTTGGTCTTATATAATATTCTAATTTTCTGAGATAATGACTTTTGGGTTTTCATTGGCTGTAAGCCATAATCATCAACATTAATAGAAATAAACACTTGAAATAGATCCCTCTGTGTGTAATGACTCTATATACACCGTGTGCAGAATTATTAGGCAAGTTGTATTTTACAGGGTTTTTTTTATTATTGATCAACAACTATGTTCTCAATCAACCCAAAGACTCTTAAATATCAAAGCTTAATATTTTTGGAAGTCGGGGTGGTTTTTTTAGATTTGGCTATCTTAGGAGGATATCTGTTTGTGCAGGTAACCGTTACTGTGCAGAATTATTAGGTAACTTAATAAAAACCAAATATATTCCCATCTCACTTGTCCATTTTCACCAGGTAAACCAATATAACTGCACAAAATTTAGAAATAAACATTTCTGATATGCAAAAACAAAACCCAAAAAATTAGTGACCAATATAGCCACCTTTCTTTATGATGACACTCAGCAGCCGACCATCCATATTTTCTGTCATTGCTTGATCTGTTTACGATCAACATTGCGTGCAGCAGCCACCACAGCCTCCAGACACTGCTCCGAGAGGTGTACTGTTTTCCCTCCCTGTAGATCTTATTTTATGAAGGACCACAGGTTCTCTATGGGGTTCAGATCAGGTGAACAAGGGGGCCATGTCATTATTTTTTCATCTTTTAGACCTTTACTGGACAGCCATGCTGTGGAGTAGTTGGATGCATGTGATGGAGCATTGTCCTGCATGAAAATCATGTTTTTCTTGAACGATACCGACTTCTTCCTGTACCACTGCTTGAAGAAGTTGTCTTCCAGAAACTGGCAGTAGGGCTGGGAGTTGAGCTTCACTCTATCCTCAACCCGAAAAGGTCCCACAAGTTGATGTTTGATGATACCAGCTCATACCAGTACCCCACCTCCACCTGGCTGGCGTCTGAGTCGGAGTGGAGGTCTCTGCCCTTTACCGATCCAGCCTCTGGCCCATCCATCTGGCCCATCAAGAGTCACTCTCATTTCATCAGTCCATAAAACCTTTGAAAAATCAGTCTTCAGAAACCCTGTGGCACTTAGGAAAAGGGAAGATGGTGACCCCTGACCAAACCTTCTGCTAGTCCCTGGGTTAATATATATATATATATATATTTTTATTTTTTTTTATATATTCCAAAAGTAGCCGAAAGTAGGTGAACAGTATGTGTAATAGGTAATAGGGTTATGAAGGGGGAGATTTATCAAACATGGTGTAAAGTGAAACTGACTCGGTTGGCCTTAGCATCCAATCAGATTCCGCTTTTAATTCTTTACAGTCTCTTTGGAAAATGAAAGGTGGAATCTGATTGACTCAGTTGTCCTTAGCAACCAGTTTCACTTTACACCATGTTTGATAAACCTCCCCCTTAACAACCCTATTACACATACTGTTCACCTACATTTGGACCTTGCCATTGGTTTCCGGGCTTACATGCATTGGCCAATTCATAAACTAAAAATCTAATTTTTTCATATAGCAGTAATGCAGTACCAGAGTTCCCTTATATATTGTTGGCATTTTAGTGTGAAGCTGTATGCATCTTGTAATGACTGCCTTCTAGACATCTGTCAAGTCAGCAGTCTTCCCCTTGATTGTGTAGCCTACTGAACCAGACTAAGGGACCATTTTAAATGCTTAGGAAGCCTTTGTAGGTGTTTTGTGGTAATCTAATTTTTTGAGATAATGACGTTTAGGTTTTAATTGGCTGTAAGCCATAATCATCAACATTAACAGAAATAAACACGTGAAATAGATTTCTCTGTGTGTGTGTAATGACTCAATATTATATAGAAATAGATCCCTCTGTGCGTAATTACGCTATATAATATATAGAAATAGATCCCTCTGTGTGTAATGACTCTATATAATATATAGGAATAGATCCCTCTGTGTGTAATGACTCTATATAATATATAGGAATAGATCCCTCTGTGTGTAATGACTCTATATAATATATAGGAATAGATCCCTCTGTGTGTAATGACTCTATATAATATATAGGAATAGATCCCTCTGTGTGTAATGACTCTATATAATATATGTGTTTCTCTTTTTGTTTTGATTTACTTAAATTAACTTTTTGATTATATTCTAATTTATTGAGAAGCACTTTTATGACTATGATGGACTGAGAAGAGTTTTGGCCCTCTAAAAAAATTAATGAGCGATTTATTGAGACAGAATTGTATTTATTTTTTGTGTAGAAAATCTGCCAAATTTATAAATTCAAGAAAAGCAGATGTGAGTTCATGAAAAACTGCTGTGCACTACGCGTTTAAAGATACCATTGATCTGTGCTTTTTTTGTTGTCTTTTTCTCTACAAGGCTTCTATGGGCAGCCTGAAGATTTGCATGCAAAACAATGCAGTTTTTAAGTGCAAAATTCTGCACTAAATATGCATTTAAAAAAAAAAAAAGACACTTTAAATGGACATCAACAACTTATATAAAAAGGGAAAGGCGTTTTAAAAAAACGCAGCAATAATCAGAGGTGATCGCTATTGCATATTTTATATAGCTGGAGACCGGTGCTGCGCAGGAGACATCAATCGGCGCAATGACATCATTGGAATACACCGCTCGAGTCCACTGCACAGTAGGGATGAAGAAGAAACGGCGACTGTGTTGGACGGGGAGCCTGCATACAGGGAATATAAGCTTTTTTTAAAAAAAAAATTATTTTATTTTTGTGGGCTGTAGAGTGGGGAGGCTGCAGGGATATCATCATAATATTTGGGGGGCAATCACATTGTGTGAGGACAATTATACTGTGTGTGGGGCTGTAGAAGGACCATCATTCTGTGTGTGGAGCAGCGTGGGGATCATCATACTATGTGTGTAGAGGGGTGCTGTGGGGGAGACCATTATTCTGTGTGGTGGGACTGTGGGGGACCATCATACTATATATGAAAAGAGGTGCTGTGGTGGTGGGGGGGCGACAGTTATACTGTGAGTAGAGCTGTAAAGGGACCATCATTCTGTGTGTGCGCAGCGGGGAGATCATCATACTATGTGTGTAGAGGGGTGCTGTGGAGGGACCATTACACTGTGAGTGGGGCTGTAGAGGGACCATCATACTATGTGTGTAGAGAGGTGCTGTAGGGGGACCATTATACGGTGTGTGGGGCTGTAGCGGGAAAATCATACTATGTGTGTACAGAGGTGCTGTAGGGGGACCATTATACTGTGTGTGGGGCAGCATGGGGACCATCATACTATGTGTGTAGAGGGGTGCTGTGGGGGGACCATTATATTGTGTGTGGGGCTGTAGAGGGACCATCATACTATGTGTGTAGAGAGGTGCTGTAGGGGGACCATTATACTGTGTGTGGGGCTGTAGAGGGACCATCATACTATATGTGTAGAGGGGTGCTGTAGAGGGATCATCATTCTGTGTGTGGGGCAGCATGGGGACCATCATACTATGTGTGTAGAGGGCTGCTGTGGGGGGACCATTATATTGTGTGTGGGGCTGTAGAGGGACCATCATACTATGTGTGTAGAGAGGTGCTGTAGGGGGACATTATACTGTGTGTGGGACAGCATGGTGACCATCATACTATGTGTGTAGAGGGGTGCTGTGGAGGGACCATTATACTGTGTGTAGCGCTGTAGAGGGACCATCATACTATGTGTGTAGAGGGGTGCTGTGGAGGGACCATTATACTGTGTGTAGCGCTGTAGAGGGACCATCATTCTGTGTGTGGGGCAGCGAGGAGACCTTCATATTGTGTGTGTGGGAGGGATCATCAAACAGTGAAACAGTGTGTGTGTGAGGGATCATCATACAGTGTGTGTGGGAGGGATCTTCATACTGTGTGGTGGGGCTGTGGGGGACCATTATACTTTGTGTGTAGACAGTTGCTGTGGGGGGGAACATTATACTGTGTGCGGGGGTGTAGAGGGACCATTATTCTGTGTGTGGGGCAACATGGGTACCATCATCATGTGTGGAGAGAGCTGTGTGAGACCAACATACATTGTGAGGGGGATCATAATACTACGTGGGGGAATCATTATACTGGGGGGGGGGGGCGGCGGCATGACACTGTATGGGAGATTGTGGGAACCATCTTACTTTGTGGGGCCATATTACTGTGTAGGTGCAGGAATGTGGGAACATCATTCTGTAGGGGGCATTTGCTTGGGAATCATACTCTATGGGGGATAGAGAAGTTGCATCATAGTAGGGGCAAAATAACCAAGTGCCATATTATATATTCCTCTCCATGATATCACCATTATATGGTCACTGTATGGTGGTAATATCAGTCCTACTACAGTGGTTTTGGCAGTATAGCGGTATTCTCACTACTGTATATGCTGAATGTGTCTATGGTCTGGTGGTATTTGCCTATTAGACTATGCTGCCACAATGAATATTTGGGGAGTTTTCAGTGTTTCAGGTTTTCTGCACTGGTTATGTAATTTAGGTTACTTGCATATTTATAGGGGTTTTTTTACGCTGCGGTTTTTGTTCCTTTTTGGGGTGCCATGTTTTTAATAGAGTTGTTGTTGATACTTCCAGGATTTTGGTTTTGACCTTCAGCGGCGCAGGGGTCCGTGCTTGGGGAGGGGGGGGGTCAGTGACAATTCTGACCTGAACAGCTTTTGCTCTTCTTGTCTCCTTTGTAGTTGGATACCATATTTTCCTCCGCCGAAAATATTTAACCCCTTCCCTCCCAGGCCATTTTGCCTTTTTTTCCTCCCCAATTTCAGTCACAAGGCGGTGCACTGCGCGGCTCCGGTCACGACTGACAGCACTGCTCACTATGCTATGAGCCGGCACTTTGATCGACAGTCAGCAATGCGGTGCAACCGTGCAGAGCGAGGTGTCAGTCTTGAGGAGGGATTACAGAAGCCGCTCACAGTATGACCGGCGACGTACACGCACGAATGACTGAAAGTTGGCGGCTTCAGGGAGGAAATAAGTTGATTTTCTCCAGAATGAATTTCTTCTTGTAACTTGTCAATGCTGAGATTCAAACTCCGAACCTGTGGCATGGAAGGCAGAAACATAAGAGATGTTGTCCACTACTTTCACACTGATGGTCTATCCTTAGGATAGGTCATCCATGTGTGATCGGCCGGGGCTCGACACCCGGCACCCACGCCGATCAGCTTCTCAGAGGTTTAAAATACTCAGTTCCAGAACTGTTCTGGCTTTTAATAGCGGCCATGGCCAGGTACTGCATATCCAAATCAATAGAAGGTGGATGTTCGGTACCAGGCCGCAGCCGCTATCAAAAGACGGGGCAGCTCCGGAACTGAGCATTTCAGAACGCCGCCGAAAACAGCTGAACGGAGGGAGAGCGGGGTGTCAGACCCCGGCCGATCAGACATTGATGACCTATACTAAGGAAAATGCCATCAACAGTAACAATAAAGCCTGCTTTACACGGGACGACCGATTGTGCGATTTCACAATCGATCGTACCCGCCCCCGTCATTTTTGCGTCACGGGCAAATCGCTGCCCGTGGCGTACAAACTCGTTTAACCCCCGTCACACGCACTTACCTTCCGGACGCCCTCGACTGTGGGCGACGAACGTCCACTTCCTGAAGTGGGAGGGACGTTCGGCGTCACAGCGACGTCACACGGCAGTCGGCCAATAGAAGCGGAGGGGCGGAGATGAGCGGGATGTAAACATCCCACCTCCTTCCTTCCATTAAGCCGGCGGGTGCCGCGGGACGCAGGTAAGCTGTGTTCATCGTTTCCGTGGTGTCACACGGAGCACCGTGTGAAGCCATGGAAATGATGAACAACGTGAACCCATGAAAATAAACGAGATTATGAAAGTTAACGACGAGTACACGACTCACGATTTGTGAGCGATACTGCGTTGCTCGGAGGTGTCACACGAGACGACGACGTGCGCTATGCCGGATGTGCGTCACGAAAACCGTGACCCCGACGACACATCGCACAATCTATCGTCTCGTGTAAAGCCCGCATAACAGTAAGCACCAAAAAATGTTTCCCTATAGGAAAAATAAAATGAAGGTTTAAAGGGGTGGTTCACCCATTTTTTTTAAATTTCTCTATCAGTGTAACTTGTTATTTCAATTGTCTTCTTAATTGCCTTCTATTTTCAGTTTTGGAACTGAGCGGCGCTATCCTCCTCGCTCAGTGCCGGTCACATGACCCCCGGGTGCTGTGGCCTCTGGCATCCGCTGATGTCACGTCAACTTCTGGGCTCTGAAAGTTGACGTTACCTCAGCAGCAGCCTCTGATCCTTAGTGACTGTGCTATGGGCGGTGATCACCGCACGTCACAGCCCAGCATGAGGAGAAGGAGAGGAGGGTTTACTTACCACAGGGCTGCCACTAGGAATTTCAGGGTATAATTTTGGGGCCCCCTTGAGACTCCACCCCAGCTCCGCCTCCATCCCTGCTCCGCCTAAGCCAATAAATGAAGCGTGAAGGGGCCCCCCTTCTGTTGGGGCCCTGGACTAGAGTCCTGTTTGTCCCCCCCCCCTGGTGGCGGCCCTGCTTACCATCCTGCAGCTGTGTGCGGGCCGGGACCAGGAGCGAGAGGAGAGGGAGAGGAGGAGTCATGTCGGGTGAGTAGGATTTCGCATGGGGGTGAAAGGATGAGAAAAGCGCAGGGTGCCACTGCAAAGGATTATGGGAGCTGTAGGAACTGAACCCAGGAAGTCAGGAGAGAGATTAACCCCATCAGACCTGGCGTCAGCAATGAGGATGTGCTGCTAGAGCATGATAAAAGGTAATATTGCTGAAATAACATAATAGATGTGTGGAGAGGCACATGTTAGCAAAATTTAGGAGAAAAAAAAAAAAATCAGTTTTGGTAACTGGACAACTTCTTTAAGGGATGTATTGACTAGTAGATGGAGATGTGAGCCTGTGCACGGATAACTGGAAAGTAGCTTAGTCTTACATGATTCTTCCCTGATCATAGCTGTGTCATCGTCTCATATTTGATGCTGAAATACTCTGTGCCGCTGTAGGGTTCTGCTCCTTTCACTATTTGACCCTCGACCTGTGACCTCTTCCCATCCTGACCCTACCAGCATCACATGTGCAGACAGGTCACTGCCTCCCACAAGGTCAGCGCACTCCTCCCCCGCTGCTGTCATCGGATCCACTTTTCTATTAATCTATTAACCCCTCCAAGATTCATATATTAAAGGCAAAATACATTAAGTCTTGTATGAATGGTCCTCAAGAAAGCAGAGGACCAAGACATTGAGCTGTCAGCGGCGACCGCGAGAGACAAACCCGGAGATGTGCCAGCCTGAAATCCTAGCAGGCAGCCGCAGCTCACACAGCTCATTTCCGAGAGTGCAGTATTTGTTTCCCTGCTCGCTGTCAAGTCTGTTTCCCCATTAAAGAAATTGTCCAAGGAACTCGAGAAGGCGGCTGCGGTTTCACGGCCTGAAACTTCATGTCTGGAGCTCCCATTGTGAGGAGACATTACACTATTCAGTCTGCGGCCTGCAATCAGACATTACACCTCTGTACATGCACCCTATATACTGTATACAATCAGGTATAATACAGGAGGTAACTCAGGATCAGTAATGTAATGTATGTACACAGTGACTGCACCAGCAGAATAGTGAGTGCAGCTCTGGAGTATAATACAGGAGGTAACTCAGGATCAGTACAGGATCAGTAATGTAATGTATGTACACAGTGACTGCACCAGCAGAATAGTGAGTGCAGCTCTGGAGTATAATACAAGAGGTAACTCAGGATCAGTAATGTATGTACACAGTGACTGCACCAGCAGAATAGTGAGTGCAGCTCTGGAGTATAAGGCTGTGCGCGCACATGTGCGTAATTCATGCAGTTACGCTGCGCTTTTTAGCGCAGCGTAACTGCATGCGTCCTGCGTCCCCTACACAGTCTATGGAGATTGTGCAGAAGCCGTGCGCACATGGCGTCTTAGAGCGCAGCGCTTCGGCTGCTGCCTGAAGCGCGCGTTCTAAGAAGTGACATGTCACTTCTTCCATGCGCTTTGCCGGCAGCCCCTGCTATGTCTATGGCAGGAGCTGCAGGCAGAGCGCACGTTCTCTGCCGGCACCATGCGCTTCATAACGGAGCTTTTCAGCTGCGCTCTGAAGCGCACCTTTTAGGTGCGGTGCAGAGCGCACACGTGCGCACATAGCCTAATACAGGAGGTAACTCAGGATCAGTACAGGATAAGTAATGTAATGTATGTACACAGTGACTGCACAAGCAGAATAGTGAGTGCAGCTCTGGTGTAGAATACGGGGACATAACTCAGGATCAGTACAGGATAAGTAATGAAATGTATCTACACAGTGATAGCACCTGCAAAGTAGTGATTGCAGCTCTGGAGGATAATACAGGAGGTAACTCCGGATCAGTACAGGATAAGTAATCCTGTAAGTAATGTATGTACACAGTGACTGCACCAGCAGAATAGTGAGTGCAGCTCTGGAGTATAATGCAGGATGTAACTCAGGATCAGTACAGGATCAGTAATGTATGTACATAACAGAATAGTGAGTGCAGCTCTGGAGTATAATACAGGATGTAACTCAGGATCAGTAATGTAATGTATGTGCACAGTGACTGCACCAGCAGAATAGTGAGTACAGCTCTGGAGTATAATACAGGATGTAACTCAGGATCAGTACAGGATAAGTAATGTAATGTATGTGCACAGTGACTGCACCAGCAGAATAGTGAGTGCAGCTCTGGGGTATAATACAGGAGGTAACTCAGGATCAGTACAGGATCAGTAATGTAATCTATGTACACAGTGACTGTACCAGCAGAATAGTGAGTGCAGCTCTGGGGTATAATACAGGAGGTAACTCAGGATCGGTGGAAGTGACATATCTATATATAAATGTTGTTTAATCTTGGACCTATCCGTTAATCTTTGTATAATACGGACGGTTGGGTTAGATGAGTCTTTTAACCAAATCGTCCTTCACCTTTTTGTTAGAAGTTGCAGCTCTGACAGTCGCTTTCCAGGAAAGACAGAAGCACAGGACCCTTAAGTCTGCGGTTTCCAGCCGTCGACATCTTGTGCCCCACGCAGAGTGTTATATGATACAAAAATGTTAGCAATACCACTCAAGGTCATCATTCTTTCAGCGGATGGAGCGAGGCCAGCACATACACGGCTATCAACACTCATTTTCCCCTTTCAATCTGTGATTCATATGACAACAATGAGAAATATGTGAGGCAATGGATGGCATCACATCACACTGCGGCGCGCAGGGGTGACCCGGACTTTCCACTGTGACACTGGACTGATTAAGTTAACGAGATGCCACATTATACTTCGTGCCAAGGGGCTCAATTAACTAGGAAAACAAAGAGGAGGTGGCACATAATGGAGCTACAGCGAGCAGCCCCATGAAATATTAAAGAGCGTGTTCAGCCAACGGCCCGAAAAATCCTCAGGGGTGATTGGGCCCAAATGGATGGAGACCTCTTAGATCCCAGACCTGAAGCATTTTGGGGGCTTCATGCTCTATGGGGCACTACATGACAACACTTCAGTAGGGGCAATATAAGTAAGTGCCACAATATATAGCCCCAAGGTTGGGAAGTCGGCCCTTCTGTGACTGTGCTCTGTGTGCCGAGACTTGTGCCACGGGGCCCTATGATTTCAGCTCCGGAGCATCAGTACAATTAAGAGGCACTGTGGGGGCAGGGGCATTATTTTTATTATAAGAAAGCAAAGAAGTAATTATATTTTTATACGGAGGTTTGAGGTTATTAGTATTATAAAGAGTCAAAGGCAGTTAATATAAAGAAGCACAGGGGACATTATTACTGTATGGCACTGTATAACTAAGGAGGCACAAGAGAGCCCTTACTACAAGGAAGTACAAAGGGAACAGTATCACTGCGTAGGGGTATAGCGGGGGCACTATTACTGTGTGGGGTACACAGGGGGCACCATTGCTTTACAGGGCACAGATGGTTATTATTACTGTGTAGGGGCATAGCGGGGGCACTATTACTGTGTGGGGTACATAAGGGGTAACCATTGCTTTAAAGGGCACAGAGGATCATTATTACTGTGTAGGGGTATAGCAGGGGCACTATTACTGTGTGGGGTACACAGGGGGCACCATTGCTTTAAAGGGCACAGAGGATCATTATTACTGTGTAGGGGCACATACAGGGCACTGTTACTGTGTGGGGTACATAGGGGGTACCATTGCTTCAAAAGACAAAGAGAGTCATTATTACTGTGTAGGGGCACAGTTATTGTTTGGGGCTCAATGGAGGGGTATGATTATTTTACAGGGCATAGATGATCATTATTACTGTGTAGGGGCACAATAGAGGGGTACCATTACTTTACACGGCACAGAGGATCATTGTTACTGTGTAGGGGCACAGAGGGGGGACTTTTTGTGTGGGGCACATAGGAGGGTACTATTACTTTACAGGGCAGAGGGTCATTATAACTGTGTAGGGGCACAGAGTGGGCACTGTAGGGGTCTGTTATTGCGTGGGGCACAATAGGGGGTATCATTACTTTACAGGTCTCGGAGGGTCATTATTACTGTGTAGGGGCACAGAGGGGGCACTGTTATTGTGTGGGGCATGATAGGGGGTACCATTACTTTATAGGGCACAGAGGGTCATTACTGCCTAGGACACTGTTTTTAGTGCTATATGGTTTGTGGCAAGGTGGTGAATGCGAGGAGGGTCAAAGAACAGCAGGAAGCAAAAGAAGTCTCTATGTTACATTCATAGTGGTCTGGGCCGAATGGAGAAGAAAAGGTAAAACAAACCTGCACAGTACACACGTATATGGTCTGCAGAGCGCTGGTCTGGAGCTGATATTACCATTATATGGTCACTGAATAGTAGTAATATCAGTCCTAGTACATTGTTGTGATTAAATAGTAGAACGGTATTATCACTACTGTATATGTACAGTACAGATCAAAAGTTTGGACACACCTTCTCATTCAAAGAGTTTTCTTTATTTTCATGACTCTAAAAATTGTAGATTCACATTGAAGGCATCAAAACTATGAATTAACACATGTGGAATGAAATACTTAACAAAAAAGTGTGAAAGAACTGAAAATATGTCTTATATTCTAGGGTCTTCAAAGTAGCCACCTGTTGCTTTGATTACTGCTTTGCACACTCTTGGCATTCTCTTGATCAGCTTCAAGAAGTAGTCACCGGAAATGGTTTTCACTTCACAGGTGTGCCCTGTCAGGTTTAATAAGTGGGATTTCTTGCCTTATAAATGGGGTTGGGACCATCAGTTGTGTTGTGCAGAAGTCTGGTGGATACACAACTGATAGTCCTACTGAATACACTGTTAGAATCTGTATTATGGCAAGAAAAAAGCCGCTAAATAAAGAAAAACGAGTGGCCATCATTACTTTAAGAAATCAAGGTCAGTCAGTCCGAAAAATTGGGAAAACTTTGAAAGTGTCCGCCAAGTGCAGTGGCAAAAACCATCAAACGCTACAAAGAAACAGGCCCACATGAGGAACGCTACAGGAAAGGACGCCCAAGAGTCACTTCAGCTGCAGAGGATAAGTTTATCAGAGTCACCAGCCTCAGAAATCGCAGGTTAACAGCAGCTCAGATTAGAGACCAGGTCAATGCCACACAGAGTTCTAGCAGCAGACACATCTCTATAACAACTGTTAAGAGGACACTTTGTGCAGCAGCCTTTGTGGTAAAATATCTGCTAGGAAACCACTGCTAAGGACAGGCAACACGCAGAAGAGACTTGTTTGGGCTAAAGAACACAAGGAATGGACATTAGACCAGTGGAAATCTGTGCTTTGGTCTGATGAGTCCAAATTTGAGATCTTTGAATCCAACCACCATGTCTTTGTGTGATAAAGAAAAGGTGAATGGATGGACTCTATATGCCTGGTTCCCACCGTGAAGCATGGAGGAGGAGGTGTGATGGTGTGGGGGTGCTTTGCTGCTGACACTGTTGGGGATTTATTCAAAATTGAAGGCATACTGAACCAGCATGGCTACCACAGCATCTTGCAGCGGCGTGCTATTCCATCCGGTTTGCGTTTAGTTGGACCATCATTTATTTTTCAACAGGACAATGATCCCAAACACACCTCCAGGCTGTGTAAGGGCTATTTGACTAAGAAGGAGAGTGATGGGGTGCTACGCCAGATGGCCTGGCCTCCACAGTCACCAGACCTGAACCCAATCAAGATGGTTTGGGGTGAGCTGGACCGCAGAGTGAAGGCAAAAGGGCCAACAAGTGCTAAGCATCTCTGGGAACTCCTTCAAGACTGTTGGAAAACCATTTCCGGTGACTACCTCTTGAAGCTCATCAAGAGAATGCCAAGAGTGTGCAAAGCAGTAATCAAAGCAAAAGGTGGCTACTTTGAAGAACCTAGATTATAAGACATATTTTCAGTTGTTTCACACTTTTTTCTAAAGTATTTCATTCCACATGTGTTAATTCATAGTTTTGATGCCTTCAATGTGACAATTTTAAGAGTCATGAAAATAAAGAAAACTCTTTGAATGAAAAGGTGTGTCCAAACCTTTGGTCTGTACTGTATATGCTGTGATATGTTGGGCTCTAGTGGGATTTGTCTGTTATATTGCAGAATTATTATTAAGTCTTATATAGCAGTATTATTTGAAATATAGGTCTTGTAGTAAGTCTTGATTTTCCTCTGAGGAGGGTAATATTCGTAAAGGAGACCGCAATCTGGGGTAGGCGATGGAGTGGTCATGGGCCTGTGAGCTTGCAAATACTGGGGCTGAATTTTACTCCCAATCTGTCCTCTTTATATTTTTTTTTTTTTTTATATATGACAGTCCCATGAAATAGTTTACAAGAGTAGAAGGAGTTTACTACGGTATCCATAAAAAAAGGGACATTTGAAGCGCGTTTCTAGTTGGAATGGAGATGCGGCCGATATACTGAGATTTGGGAATGCCATGTAGTTAGTATGTAGGATGCACCTCGCAAGAAACACCAATGTCATTGTGGTGGGGGGGTCTCAAGGTGATAATATTGTCAAGGGAGAAATTTAGGTAAGACTGCTAATGAAGTGTTTGTTTAAGGTAGATCCAGACTTTGTTCAGGGCACCAGAAGCACGGGGCCAAATTAGCTATCTGTACAGCTATAATAAATAACTCAGAAAACAATGACTACAGAGACTGTGTTCACTCTTTGAGCCAGTATAGGCGACTAACTCGTATAATGAATAGTTCAGATATTAGTATAACATTTCATCCTTCAGACATGTATAAAGTATCAAAATCTGTCTTTTCTCATACATCGAAGCTGTACAGGGAGGTGCGTAGGAACATAGATACACACATTTCATCCCACAGATAACACATTCCTTCTTTGTGTGAAACCACTGATAAGACTTTCACTTATCATTATGAAGGCCTTCACTGTTCATTGTTCATTCTGGCCTCATCATTTTTGGTTAACCCTCTCTTGAACATACAGCATACGAATCATATCATGGCGTCTGTGCGATTGTCATATAGACACAAAGATAATTATGCAACAACATCTATATTTTGATTATTTGCGCACACAGGTAATCTTATTAAGCGGGCTTTACACGCTACGATTTTGCTACAGCAATCTCGTTGGGGTCACGGATTTTGTGACGCACATCCGGTCGCTGTAGCGATCTCGTAGTGTGTGACTCCAAGGGGCGATTTTGGATCGTTGCAAAAACGTCCAAAATTGCACCTCGTTGACATGGGGGTCCTCTCCCAATTATCGATACTATCGCTTTCCCGTTGTTGTTCCTCGTTCCTGCGGCAGTGCACATCGCTGTGTGTGACCCTCGTAGGAACGAGGAACATCTCCTACCTGCCGCCGGCCATAATGCGGATGGAAAGAGGTGGGCGGGATGTTCTTCCCGCTCATCTCCGCCCCTCCGCTTTCATTGGGCGGCCGCACAGTGACGTCGCTGTGACGCCGAACGGACCGCCCCCTTAGAAAGGAGGCGATACGCCGGTCACATCGATGTCAAAGGGCAGGTAAGTACGTGTGACGCGGGTGTGCGATTTTGTGCGCGACGGGCAGCGATATGCCCGTTGCGCACAAACGATGGGGGCGGGTCGCATACTAGCGATATCGGGCCGGATATCGCAGCATGTAAAGCCACCCTTACATCTGAACAAACAACCTATAGCACAGGTTACCCTCACAATATAAATATATGAGGACTTCCCACCAAAAAAAAGAAGCACGCAGCCTCCAAATCTGGAGGAGCAATGAGGTCCCCGCATTTATAGAGCATGTAGCAGGGTGGAGCAGAGCAGTATATACACGTATGTTACAATTTGATGTTTTTGGCCTGAAAAAGTTTCCCCCGTAGCTTTAAGAGATAAGCGGACCTTATCGACCCACTATAGCTGTCTCAGATGATAGAGAGGGGCAATTAACTAGTGTCAAGAGGGTCGAATGGGCCGAGCAGATGCAGCCAAGTCCCGCTGACATCACTATTTCCATGGCTCCTTATCCGGTGGCAGCTGCTGATTAATAAAGCGTAATACTTCACAACAGATCTGGAATGTCGAGAATATTTTTTTTTTCCCTGGTGAGGCGGCCGAATGTAATAAGAATAGATATGGAAGATAAAAAAATAACATTGACAAGTACCTCTCTGGGAACGGGATCCAGGAGCTGGAAGTCATACTTGTGGAGCATCAGAACCAGGACCATTTGGATTTCCATGAGAGCAAACCATCTAAATAAAAGTATACATATATAAGGAATGTCTTATAGGCAAGAATCAAACGCAGACGATATAACCTGGAGTGGGGGAGGTGCACCCTACCTATAGATCCCACTCTCCTCCGTAACGACGGGAAAAGCGCCCACATTCGTGCTGGCCCGGTTTTGACTCTAGTACCATTTCAAAGGGAACTACAAACAGCGGATTGGAACACGGATTTTATGTGTGGAATTTCCAGATAGAAATGGAACCGCTCAGAGGCACCAAAGCCTCGGAAATGAACGGACATGGGAATGGGAAGGCGTGTTAGGCTAGGTTCACATTTCCGTTGTTTTCCATCAGTTACATGCGTTGCTTGACGCTTGTGACTGATGCGTTGTACAACGGGTGACAAGAATAAGAATTCGTTGTCAGACTCCGTTGTAAAACGTGAGAGAGAGAGCGATCAGCTGATCGCTCACAGCAGCCGGCCACCGGGTGATCAGCTGATCGCTCACAGCAGCCGGCCACCGGGTGATCAGCTGATCGCTCACAGCAGCCGGCCACCGGGTGATCACCTGATCGCTCACAGCAGCCGGCCACCGGGTGATCAGTTGATCGCTCACAGCAGCCGGCCACCGGGTGATCAGCTGATCGCTCACAGCAGCCGGCCGCCGGGTGATCAGCTGATCGCTCACAGCAGCCGGCCGCCGGGTGATCAGCTGATCGCTCACAGCAGCCGGCCACCGGGTGATCAGCTGATCGCTCACAGCAGCCGGCCGCCGGGTGATCAGCTGATCGCACACAGCAGCCGGCCGCCGGGTGATCAGCTGATCGCACACAGAAGGCGGCCGCCGGGTGATCAGCTGATCGCACACAGAAGGCGGCCGCCGGGTGATCAGCTGATCGCTCACAGCAGCCGGCCACCGGGTGATCAGCTGATCGCTCACAGCAGCCGGCCACCGGGTGATCAGCTGATCGCTCACAGCAGCCGGCCGCCGGGTGATCAGCTGATCGCTCACAGCAGCCGGCCGCCGGGTGATCAGCTGATCGCTCACAGCAGCCGGCCGCCGGGTGATCAGCTGATCGCACACAGAAGGCGGCCACCGGGCGATCAGTTGATCGTTCAGCCGTCGAGAGAGAGCATGCGCAGCGGAATCAAAAGGATTCCGCTGCTCAAAAAACGCTACATGCTGCGTTCCTGCCGCCCGACGATCAGTCGTTCCACGACTGATCAGTTGGACGGAGGATGAAACGCAGCGTCATCAGTTACAATCCACCGCTCATACAAATCTATAGGAACAATGGAATCCACCAAACAGATTCCGTTGTTTACCAGAGCCGCGGATTGTGACTGATACAAATTGACGGAAATGTGAACCTAGCCTTAGATAGATGTTCAGGATTATTTTAGGTACGACATACCGTATACAAAATGAGAGAAAAAGGGAAGTCATGGGTGCAACTAAAGGGGGCGCTACACGCAGCAATATCGCTAGCGAGCGTACTCGCCCCCGTCGTTTGTGCGTCACGGGCGACATCGCTGCCCGTGATGCACAACATCGTTCGGACCCGTCACACGAACTTAGCTGTTGTGCGACATCGCTGTGGCCGCGAACCGCGTCCTTTCTAAGGGGGCGATTCGTTCAGCGTCACAGCGGCGTCACTAAGTGGCCGCCCAATGGAAGCGGAGGGGCGGAGATGAGCGGGATGAACATCACGCCCACATTCTTCCTTCCGCATTGCCGGCGGCCGCACGTAAGCTGTAGTTCGTCGTTCCCGAGGTGTCACACGTAGTGATGTGTGCTGCAGCAGGAACGACAAACAACCTGCGTCCTCAAAAATCAACGATTTTTTCAAAGTGAACGACATCTCAACGATGGACGATTTGGTGAGTATTTTCCATCGTTAACGGTCGCTCGTTGGTGTCACACGCAACGTCGTCGCTAACGATGCCGGATGTGCGTCATGGAATCCGTGACCCCGGTGATATATCGTTAGATACGTCGTTGCGTGTAACGGGGCCTTAAGAGAAAAGACTTACAGGGCATGCAAATTAAAAAGGCAGAAATAGTGACATCATAGGGAAAAGACTGAAGCAGTGACATCACAGAGACAAGGCAGAAGCTGTGACCTTATACTGTAGAGAACAGATAGCGGCGGTGACATCACAGAGAACAGATAGCGGCGGTGACATCACAGATACAAGCCAAAAACCGTGACCTCACAGGTACCAGACAGAAGCCGTGACCTCACAGGTGCCAGACAGAAGCCGTGACCTCACAGGTGCCAGACAGAAGCCGTGACCTCACAGGTGCCAGACAGAAGCCGTGACCTCACAGGTACCAGACAGAAGCCGTGACCTCACAGGTACCAGACAGAAGCCGTGACCTCACAGGTACCAGACAGAAGCCGTGACCTCACAGGTACCAGACAGAAGCCGTGACCTCACAGGTACCAGACAGAAGCCGTGACCTCACAGGTACCAGACAGAAGCCGTGACCTCACAGGTACCAGACAGAAGCCGTGACCTCACAGGTACCAGACAGAAGCCGTGACCTCACAGGTACCAGACAGAAGCCGTGACCTCACAGGTACCAGACAGAAGCCGTGACCTCACAGGTACCAGACAGAAGCCGTGACCTCACAGGTACCAGACAGAAGCCGTGACCTCACAGGTACCAGACAGAAGCCGTGACCTCACAGGTACCAGACAGAAGCCGTGACCTCACAGGTACCAGACAGAAGCCGTGACCTCACAGGTACCAGACAGAAGCCGTGACCTCACAGGTACCAGACAGAAGCTGTGACCTCACAGGTACCAGACAGAAGCTGTGACCTCACAGGTACCAGACAGAAGCTGTGACCTCACAGGTACCAGACAGAAGCCGTGACCTCACAGGTACCAGACAGAAGCCGTGACCTCACAGGTACCAGACAGAAGCCGTGACCTCACAGGTACCAGACAGAAGCCGTGACCTCACAGGTACCAGACAGAAGCTGTGACCTCACATAGACAAGGCAGAAGCTTCAGTAATGACTATGACATCACAAAAATATGACAACACTAATGGAAGATGAAGATGAAACTGGTCAGTACTAGTGACATCACAGGAAGATGACATCACAGGAAGATGACATCACTCACAAAGTATAAAACTGCCGAAATCATTAAGATAATACAGGCTCTAGTGTCATCACAGAGTCACACATGGGCAGGGAATTAATGACATCATAGAGTAGTGATCATTTTGGGAGGATAGAAATGATGACATCACAAATGTAAAATGTAAAATTTAAAGTCACAAGTGAATGACAAAACTAATAAGATCAATAAAGAATTGCAACACTGCTGAAAATGAATCCCTGAAAAGTAAAGTAGGCTACAGAATAAAGACGCTGTGGGAGGAGCTTGAGGGGGTCACGGGGTCATGGAGTGGTCGTTTCAAGTCCTAGGTTCTCTGAGCTGCCTGTCGCAGTGTCTGGGATGATAAACATGAGTCTGTTACTGTCTGCCCGGATCCCAGGAGACCCAGTGATCCCAAGCCTCAGCCAAAAATAGACTGTGTGAAAAATGGAAGATATTTCAGTTTGTGATTAACTCATTCATTGTTCCGCACAGACATTGTGCTATGTAAACTATACAATTTATACAAGACCTGTATATAATGATTCACCACATCCTTAAAGGGGTCGTACACTTGCAAAAAAAAAATATTACTTTAACATGCATTTACAATAATAGTATAAGGAGCGGAATATATTTTAATTTCCACAACTACCCCAATATTCAGCTTTAAAGGGGTATTCCCTTCTCCAAGATCCTATCCCAATATGCAGTAGGTGTAACAATAACAATATTAGCAAATACCTCCAAATAGAAATATAGTATAGTCCTCCTGATTAGCTATGTCACTTACCTCATGTGCAGGGCATTGCAGGACCTTAGATATCTCTGGTTACGACGACCACTAGCAACTAACTGTCACTATATCTGTGGTCATAAACACGGACACCTAAGGTACTGCAATGCCCTGCACATGAGGTTAGTGAATCATAACAACTATACTACATTTTTATTTGGAGGCATTTGCTAATATTATTATTATTATTACACCTACTACATATTGGGAGATGGGAATACCCCTTTAAGCCTCAGTTCCCTTTAGCCACTTCACTTTTGGAAAGTACGGAGTGTGACGGGGGCTGGCTAACTATACATTTTAATAGGCAAGCCAGCCCCCTCCTCTATCACAGGTGATGAATGGACAGAAGGGGGCTGGTTTAGCTTTTGAAATGAATTAGCTATACACAGTATTGATCACATACCAAAACAAGAAATGCTTTCAAGCTTACCGAATGGTGGTGAGAAGAGAATGTTACAAGTCAAGACCGAAATGAAAATATTGAATGGTCAGGGCTTTGGCCATTTCATAATTTTTTCCTGAAAAGCATTCAGTGCTCAAAGATAAATATTAGTGATGAGTGGGCACTACTATGCTCGGCACTCGTAACGAGCAGGTCGGACGTTCGTATGGGTGAGACTCAAGTAAACGTGTATAATTAAAGTTACGAGTACAGAGCACCTGAGCATGATAGTGCCCGCTCATCACTAATTACGAGTACTGAGCACCCGAGCATGGTAGTGCCCGCTCATCACTAATTACGAGTACTGAGCACCCGAGCATGGTAGTGCCCGCTCATCACTAGATACAAGTACTGAGCACCTGAGCATGGTAGTGCCCGCTCATCACTAGATACAAGTACTGAGCACCCGAGCATGGTAGTGCCCGCTCATCACTAGTTACAAGTACTGAGCACCTGAGCATGGTAGTGCCCGCTCATCACTAGATACAAGTACTGAGCACCTGAGCATGGTAGTGCCCGCTCATCACTAGATACAAGTACTGAGCACCTGAGCATGGTAGTGCCCGCTCATCACTAGATACAAGTACTGAGCACCTGAGCATGGTAGTGCCCGCTCATCACTAGATACAAGTACTGAGCACCTGAGCATGGTAGTGCCCGCTCATCACTAGATACAAGTACTGAGCACCTGAGCATGGTAGTGCCCGCTCATCACTAGATACAAGTACTGAGCACCTGAGCATGGTAGTGCCCGCTCATCACTAGATACAAGTACTGAGCACCTGAGCATGGTAGTGCCCGCTCATCACTAGATACAAGTACTGAGCACCTGAGCATGGTAGTGCCCACTCATCACTAGATACAAGTACTGAGCACCTGAGCATGGTAGTGCTCGCTCATCACTAGTTACGAGTACAGAGCACCCGAGCATGGTAGTGCCCGCTCATCACTAATCAATTTCTCAACAAAAAACAAAGGCAAAACGTAGAAAAAAAAAAAGAGAAAAAGCAAAAAGAGAAAATCTACAAGAGCACAAGAAGAAGGATATAAAAGAGAGACAAGGGTTCTGGCCTAGCGCCAGGCAGACATCGGAAAAGTTGTATTGTGTCTTTCCATCACCAGCACTGGAGATAAGGGTCGTCCTGACTTTTACACATTAAGTGCTCTTCTTATTTTTCAAAAGCCGAATCAAGACAGGACTACGAGGTATAAATAACCCGATGACAGGCTCCTCATCAGCACAAGTAGTGAGCGAGCAACAAAGGACACCAATACCAACAAATAACGGGAAAAACACATACATATATAATGTATCCTCTATATACTATACCACACAGGAGACATCCTGTATATACTACACCACACAGGACACATCCTCTATATACTACACCACACAGGACACATCCTCTATATACTACACCACACAGGACACATCTTCTATATACTACACCACACAGGACACATCCTCTATATACTACACCACACGGGACACATCCTCTATATACTACACCACACGGGACACATCCTCTATATACTACACCACACAGGACACATCCTCTATATACTACACCACACAGGACACACCCGCTATATACTACACCACACAGGACACATCCTCTATATACTACACCACACAGGACACACCCGCTATATACTACACCACACAGGACACATCCTCTATATACTACACCACACAGGACACATCCTCTATATACTACACCACACAGGACACATCCTCTATATACTACACCACACAGGACACATCTTCTATATACTACACCACACAGGACACATCCTCTATATACTACACCACACAGGACACATCTTCTATATACTACACCACACAGGACACATCCTCTATATACTACACCACACAGGACACACCCGCTATATACTACACCACACAGGACACATCCTCTATATACTACACCACACAGGACACACCCGCTATATACTACACCACACAGGACACATCCTCTATATTCTACACCACACAGGACACATCCTCTATATACTACACCACACAGGACACATCCTCTATATACTACACCACACAGGACACATCTTCTATATACTACACCACACAGGACACATCCTCTATATACTACACCACACAGGACACATCTTCTATATACTACACCACACAGGACACATCCTCTATATACTACACCACACGGGACACATCCTCTATATACTACACCACACGGGACACATCCTCTATATACTACACCACACAGGACACACCCGCTATATACTACACCACACAGGACACATCCTCTATATACTACACCACACAGGACACACCCGCTATATACTACACCACACAGGACACATCTTCTATATACTACACCACACAGGACACATCCTCTATATACTACACCACACGGGACACATCCTCTATATACTACACCACACAGGACACATCCTCTATATACTACACCACACAGGACACATCTTCTATATACTACACCACACAGGACACATCCTCTATATACTACACCACACGGGACACATCCTCTATATACTACACCACACGGGACACATCCTCTATATACTACACCACACAGGACACACCCGCTATATACTACACCACACAGGACACATCCTCTATATACTACACCACACAGGACACATCCTCTATATACTACACCACACAGGACACAACCTCTATATACTACACCACACAGGACACACCCGCTATATACTACACCACACAGGACACACCCGCTATATACTACACCACACAGGACACACCCGCTATATACTACACCACACAGGACACACCCGCTATATACTACACCACACAGGACACACCCGCTATATACTACACCACACAGGACACATCCTCTATATACTACACCACACAGGACACATCCTCTATATACTACACCACACAGGACACACCAGCTATATACTACACCAAACAGGACACATCCTCTATATACTACACCACACAGGACACACCCGCTATATACTACACCACACAGGGAACATCCTCTATATACTACACCACACAGGACACATCCTCTATATACTACACCACACAGGACACACCCGCTAAATACTACACCACACAGGACACATCCTCTATATACTACACCACACAGGACACATCCTCTATATACTACACCACACAGGACACAACCTCTATATACTACACCACACAGGACACACCCGCTATATACTACACCACACAGGACACACCCGCTATATACTACACCACACAGGACACATCCTCTATATACTACACCACACAGGACACATCCTCTATATACTACACCACACAGGACACATCCTCTATATACTACACCACACAGGACACATCCTCTATATACTACACCACACAGGACACATCCTCTATATACTACACCACACAGGACACATCCTCTATATACTACACCACACAGGACACATCCTCTATATACTGCACCACACAGGACACACCCGCTATATACTACACCACACAGGACACACCCGCTATATACTACACCACACAGGACACATCCTCTATATACTACACCACACAGGACACATCCTGTATATACTACATCACACAGGAGACATCCTCTATATACTACACCACACACAGGACACAACCTCTATATACTACAGCACACAGGACACATCCTCTATATACTACACCACACAGGACACATCCTCTATATACTACACCACACAGGACACATCCTCTATATACTACACCACACAGGACACATCCTCTATATACTACACCACACAGGAGACATCCTCTATATACTACACCACACAGGACACATCCTCTATATACTACACCACACAGGACACATCCTCTATATACTACACCACACAGGAGACATCCTCTATATACTACACCACACAGGAGACATCCTGTATATACTACACCACACAGGACACATCTTCTATATACTACACCACACAGGACATATCCTCTATATACTACACCACACAGGAGACATCCTGTATATACTACACCACACAGGACACATCTTCTATATACTACACCACACAGGACATATCCTCTATATACTACACCACACAGGACACATTCTCTATATACTACACCACACAGGACACATCCTCTATATACTACACCACACAGGAGACATCCTGTATATACTACACCACACAGGAGACATCCTGTATATACTACACCACACAGGACACATCCTCTATATACTACACCACACAGGACACACCCGCTATATACTACACCACACAGGACACATCCTCTATATACTACACCACACAGGAGACATCCTGTATATACTACACCACACAGGAGACATCCTGTATATACTACACCACACAGGACACACCCGCTATATACTACACCGCACAGGACACATCCTTTATATACTACACCACACAGGAGACATCCTGTATATACTACACCACACAGGAGACATCCTCTATATACTACACCACACAGGACACATCCTCTATATACTGCACCACACAGGACACATCCTCTATATAATACACCACACAGGACACATCCTCTATATACTACACCACACAGGAGACATCCTGTATATACTACACCACACAGAAGACATCCTGTATATACTACACCACACAGGACACATCCTCTATATACTACACCACACAGGACACATCCTCTATATACTACACTACACAGGACACATCCTCTATATACTACACCACACAGGACACATCTTCTATATACTACACCACACAGGACACATCCTCTATATACTACACCACACGGGACACATCCTCTATATACTACACCACACGGGACACATCCTCTATATACTACACCACACGGGACACATCCTCTATATACTACACCACACGGGACACACCCGCTATATACTACACCACACAGGACACATCCTCTATATACTACACCGCACGGGACACATCCTCTATATACTACACCACACAGGACACATCCTCTATATACTACACCACACGGGACACACCCGCTATATACTACACCACACAGGACACATCCTCTATATACTACACCACACAGGGAACATCCTCTATATACTACACCACACAGGACACATCCTCTATATACTACACCACACAGGACACATCCTCTATATACTACACCACACAGGACACATCCTCTATATACTACACCGCACAGGACACATCCTCTATATACTACACCGCACGGGACACATCCTCTATATACTACACCACACACAGGGAACATCCTCTATATACTACACCGCACACAGGGAACATCCTCTATATACTACACCACACAGGACACATCCTCTATATACTACACCACACAGGACACATCCTCTATATACTACACCACACAGGACACATCCTCTATATACTACACCACACGGGACACACCCTCTATATACTACACCGCACGGGACACATCCTCTATATACTACACCACACAGGACACATCCTCTATATACTACACCGCACGGGACACATCCTTTATATACTACACCACACAGGACACATCCTCTATATACTACACCACACAGGACACATCCTCTATATACTACACCACACGGGACACATCCTCTATATACTACACCACACGGAACACATCCTCTATATACTACACCACACGGGACACATCCTCTATATACTACACCACACGGGACACATCCTCTATATACTACACCACACGGGACACATCCTCTATATACTACACCACACGGGACACATCCTCTATATACTACACCACACGGGACACATCCTCTATATACTACACCACACAGGACACATCCTCTATATACTACACCACACAGGACACATCCTCTATATACTACACCACACTGGACACATCCTCTATATACTACACCACACAGGACACATCCTCTATATACTACACCACACGGGAGACACCCTCTATATACTACACCACACGGGACACACCCTCTATATACTACACCACACAGGACACATCCGCTATATACTACACCACACAGGACACATCCTCTATATACTACATCACACAGGATACATCATCTATATACTACACCACAAAGGATACATCCTCTATATACTACACCACACAGGACACATCCTCTATATACTACACCACACAGGACACATACTCTATATACTACACCACACAGGGAACATACTCTATATACTACACCACACAGGGAACATCCTCTATATACTACACCACACAGGACACATTCTCTTTATACTACACCACACAGGACACATCCTCCATATACTACACCACACAGGACACATCCTCCATATACTACACCACACAGGACACATCCTCCATATACTACACCACATAGGAGACAGATTATTTTTCTGTACTAGGGGCTGCTGATAAGTCTTTGGGTTTACCCAGAAAGAAACGAGATAGGATGATGAAACTTTACATTTATTCCACATACGCTCCACTGACAACAACACACTTCTTACATCGGTATTCCAAGTTCGGAAAGCCTAGCAAAAAGAAGGATTTCAGTTCTGCCTCAAACAAGGCATCCGTAGCAGCCATTGCATCAGAAGTGGTTTGAAATTTGGTACCCGTAAGGTGTTTCTTCAGGTTTGGAAACAGATGATAGTCAGGGGGAGCTAGATCTGGTGAATAAGGTGGGTGGTCACCAGCTGGAAGCCCAGCTCTGCCAGTTTTGCCGTGGTCGCTTGTGCAGTGTGAGCGGAGGCATTGTCTTGCAGGAACAAGATTCCTTTGGACAGCTTGCCGCTCCTTTTGGCCTTCAGAGCTGCCTTCAATTGGTCCGAAAGTTCAATGTAATATCTTGCATTGATAGTGGAACCCTTTTGAAGGTAGTTCACTAGCAGAACACCCTCATTATCCCAGAACACAGACACCATCACCTTAGTGACTGATTTTTGCACCCTGAATTTCTTTGGACGAGGAGAACAACTGTGCCTCCATGCTTTTGACTGTTCCTTGTTTTCAGGGTCAAACAAATAAATCCAGCTCTCATCCATAGTGACCAGTCGCTCAAGGAAGTTCTTATCATTCTGGAAACGCTGACAAATGGACCGGGAAGTTGTTACTCGCAGGCTTCTCTGATCTGTTGTCAAACATTTGGGGTCCCACTTTGCAGATCGCTTCCTCATGTCCAAATGTTCATGGATAATGACACAAACACGTTCACGTGAAATCCCCATGATGTCTGCTATTGCTTTAGCTGAAATTCGTGGATTCTCCAGTATGAGGTTGTGCACAACATCGACGATCTCCGGAACAACAACCACTCTCGGTCGTAAAGGACGTTCCTCATCATTGGTGCTGAGGTGGCCCGTTTTAAATTTGGCAACCTAGTTCTTAACTGTGGAATATGAAGGGCATTGATCCCCCAATGTCTGCGACATATCACCATGAATATCCTTCTCAGACTTACCTTGCAGAAACAAGAATTTTATCACTCCTCTGCTCTCAGTTGCTGTAAATATCGCATTAGACTCCGCCATTTTGTTTTACCGCGTGCGTAGAACACTGTTGCCATAGACAGCACACACAAATTTTGAAAACATATATTAGACACACAAGGCTTTCATGTGAGGTAACATTTGTTACCATAGAAACAAAAAAAGATTACAAAGCCGAAGACTTATCAGCAGCCCCTTGTAGGAAACAAGAGTTAGGCCTGGTTCATCAAAGCTTTTACAACAGAAAATTAGAGCAAAGTCAAAAATATTTTGCACAACACAAGGATGTTGCGAATTTTGGCATTTGTACTGCATTTTTGCCCAACTCTGGCAAAGTGGGTGAAGTTGGAGTGGGAAAGGGAGGTGGCTACCATGCTCATCAAATTCATGACATGCGGCGATGTTCCTTATGCCAGAAATCTTACTCCAGTCTCTGACTGGATCCAGGTTCTTTGTCTTTATGTTAATCATCATAATAAAAGGGTTTTCAGTTTAGTTTATATGCAGCAGCCACACATGTAACAGATATACACAGCCCATTAGTAAAGTGTGTAGTCTGTCAGTGTTGTATTATGCTTTAAAATTTGATGTCCCAAGAACAAACTTGAGTTTAGTCAGTAGATATTGGAATAATAATAATTTCCCCAATTGGATGTGCTTATTTTTTTTTTCCTTGTATTGAGATAATCTTATCAATGAGTCCCTCCTATCTACTGTGTAATGGCCGTGTCTGATTGTACAGGTACATGGTCTGATCATACCACATCTTCTGGGCAGGGGAGGGTGCAATAAATATACAGACATAGTATACAGACATTATAGCGCGGGATCATAGAAGATTCTTTTTGTGAGGTACAACATAGCACAGGATTATAAATTATTCTTTTTGTGAGGTAAAACATAGCACAAGATCATAGATGATTCTTTTTGTGAGGTAAAACATTACAGCATGGGATCATAGATGATTCTTTTCATGAGGTAAAACATTACAGCATGGGATCATAGATGATTCTTTTCATGAGGTAAAACATTACAGCATGGGATCATAGATGATTCTTTTCATGAGGTAAAACATTACAGCATGGGATCATAGATGATTCTTCTTGTGACGTAAAACATTACAGCACGGGATCACAGATTATTTTTTTTGTGAGGTAAAATATTTTGTTTAAAAAGACAGGCAGGAAAATGTCTTATGTCACAAAAAGAATAATTGGTGATCCTATTGCTGTAATGTCTGTATACCGTATTTTTCGGACTATAAGACGCACCGGACCGTAAGACGCACCCTGGTTTTAGAGGAGGAAAATTAAATTTTAAGCAAAAAATGTGGTCATGACACACTTATGGGGCGAGGATCTGCTGCTGACACTATTATGGGGGTAATGTCTCCAAATTCTCTACTAAGGTACCCAAGCCTGGTAATGATCCTCCTGCCTTGTATCTATCTATCATCCTGTTATATACTGCCATCCATCCTGCTATATAGCCCAACCTGCTATATACTGCCATCCATCCTGCTATATACCCCCAACCTGCTATATACTGCCATCCATCCTGCTATATACCCCCAACCTGCTATATACTGCCATCCATCCTGCTATATACCCCCAACCTGCTATATACTGCCATCCATCCTGCTATATACCCCCAACCTGCTATATATCCAGTATCACACAAAAAATAAAAATAAACGTTTATACTCACTTTTCCTCTCTCTATGCAGCATTGCTCCTCCCCCTGTCTGTGCTGGCAGCAGCGCCACTGATCTGTGGAGCTGTCACCGGTCACTTCCCTGTAGCATCGCGATGTCCTCCCGTCTGCCGGTCAGCTGACCTGCGTGACTAGCGGCGCGCACAGTGATGACGTCATCGCTGTGCTCACTGCTTTCTACACAGATCAGCTGACTGCCAGACTGGAGGACATTGCGGTGCTGCATGGAAGTGGCCGGTGAGTGTACCGTACTTATTCACTACTCCCCGCGCTGATGATAATGCACGGGGGGCAGTGAATACAGCCGCACATGATCACTCCAGGCTGTAGTTGCCATGGGTGATCACGGCCGGCTGTTAATTATGCACGCACCCCCCCACCCATCATCCCGCCCACCTGTAAGCGCCGTCTTCAGCGCTGAGGGATGATAGGCGGGAGGATGGGCGTGCATATGTAATGAGCGGGCCCACTTGGTCACAGCAGGTGCTTCTACAGCCTGCTTGTGCCGCCGATGACCTGCTCCACCGCAGCACCCTGATTCCCCGCAGCCCTACATTCAGACTATAAGACGCACCCCCCACTTTCCCCCAACATTTGGGGGGAAAAAAAGTGCGTCTTATAGTCTGAAAAATACGGTATTCTCTTTTACTTCCTCCCCGGCCCAGGAGATGTCGTAAAATCAGACCAGGTCACTGTACGGTTAGACACAGCCATTACACAGTACACAGCAGGGACACATATATAAGATTATCTCAGCACAGGAACATTATTTTTAAACACATCCAATTGTGGAAATTATTATTATTCCAAGATCTATTGATTAAAATGTACTTTAAAATTAACTTTGATCATTGTAAAATCCCTTTAAGTGTCAGCGCTGAGCCACCATTGCTTGTGTTTTGGAGTATAACAACCACCAGGTTTTATCACTGACCTTCCCGGGCACTGGAACTTTCCTCCGCCAAAGGCTACAAAACCATCTAGGAAAACATTCTTCTCTAAATTTGCCTTTTTCCAACGTTCCTGTGGGAAGAAAATATCATTTTTTTTTCTCCAATGAGGCCTTGAGTAAATAATCAGATCTGAACTTCCCTAGAATAAAAATAGTTTCTTGCTTTAATACAGAATATTCAAAAGGCAAATCAAAGATATGCTAGAAAAAAAATGAAAATACATCCAGCTGGAGTTATGTGGGGGATGGGACACTATGGTGCTTATTAACCTCTTAAAGGGCACCTGTCACCAGATTTGGGGCCTATAAGCTGCGGCCACCACCAACGGGCTCTTATATACAGCATTCTAACATGCTGTATATAAGAGCCCAGGCCGCTGTGTAGAATGTATAAATGACTTTATAATACTCACCTAAGGGTCGGTGCGGTGCAGACTGGTCGGATGAGTGTCTCTGTTCTCCAATACCGGCGCCTCCCCTTTCAGCCATCTTTGTCCTCCTCCTTATAAAGCCGGGTGCATGACGCGTCCTATCCACACAGGCCGGCATTGAGGTCCTGCGCAGGCGCACTACAATGCTTTGATCTGCCTTGCTATATTTTTTTTTTTTTCACCAATTAAACACTTTTTATTGGGAAAACTGGTATTTTTTTTTTTTTTAAAAAACACTTAAAAACATTTATTAGACCCTTAGGGGCATAGTATAAGCGACCCATTGATCAGTTGAGTAATACACTCCACTACTTATGTAGTGCAGGGCGTCATCTGAGCCGGCGACACTCGCAGGCAGTGTATTAGGCCTCCCCTCCGCTAGGATCTGATAGGTTTAGGTATATGGCTGACCTGGAAGCCATTAAAGGGTTATTCCCATCTCCAAGATCCTATCCTAATATGTAGTAGGTGTAATATTAGCAAAGACCTCCAATTAGAAATGTAGTATAGTTCTCCTGATATAGCCGTGTCTCTTACCTCATGTGCAGGGCATAGGAGCTTAGATATCCATGATTACTAACTGTCACTGTATGAGTAGTCGTAACCATGGATACCTATGCGGCAATGCCCTGAACATGAGGTAAGAGGCATGGCTCATCAGGAGATTAATACTACATGTCTAATTGGATTTATTTGCTAATATTATTATTATGCTTACTACATTTTGGGATAGAATCTTGGAGATGGGAATATCCCTTTAAGGCTTGTGGGGGTTTTTTTTCCGCGTTTTAAACTGCACTGTGTCAATGACAAACTGCATGTCTCTCTCCGCTTCATACTCACCAATCTACAGAGCGCCTGTCACACTACTCCTGCGGACGCTCACATTTCTGACAGGGCCACTCATTAGGCTCATAAATATTTACTGTTTCTCCCTACCACCGTCGTCTGTGATTGGTTGCTGTCAGACCCACCCCCAAGCTGAGTGACAGCTGTCTGACTGCAACCAATCACAGACGCCGGTTGGCGGATCTTTATCATACAGTAAAATAAAAAACTGGCGTGCGGTCCCCCCAATTTTGATACTCAGCCAAGATAAAGCCATATGGCTGAGGGCTGGTATTCTCAGACCGGGGAGACCCACGTTATTGGGTGCCCCCCAGCCTAAAAATATTAGCCAACAGCCGCCCAGAATTGCCGCATCCATTAGATGCGACAGTCCCGGGACTTTACCCAGCTCTACTTAATTACCCTGGTATGGTGGAAATCGGGGTAATAAGGAGTTAATGGCAGCCCATAGCTGCCACTAAGCCCTAGGTTAGTGATGGCAGGCATCTATCAGACACCCCCATTACTAATCTGTAAGTGAAAGCAAATAAACACAAACACCCAGAAAATCCTTTATTTGAAATAAAAGACAAAAAGCACCCTCTTCAACCACTTTATTAAACCCCCAAACACTGGTGCCCCCAGGTTTGACGTAATCCACACGAGGTCCCACGACACTTCCAGCCCTGCTACATCTGACGGTCACAGTGAGAGACATAGAACAAGACTGCCCGCTGGGAGCTCCACACAGCAACTGAAGTGAGTCACGTGTTCAGTGGTGATGTCACTCAGGTTAGCCGCAGCAACGGCTGGTATCCTCAGGCTTTGACTGAAGTGAGCCGCAGGTGGAGGACTCACATGATTGACATCATCGCTGATTGTGCAGCTCACTTCAGTCGGGTGATTTCTGTCACAGGTGGAGGATTCCAGCTGTGGCTGCGGCTACCTGAGTGACGTCATAGCTGATAGCGCGATTTACTTTAGTTGCTGTATGGAGCTCACAGCGAGCAGTCATATTCTATGGGGCTCGCTGTCAGCGTCAGATGTAGCAGCGTTGGAAGCGTAGTGGGACCTCGTGTGGATTACGTCGGACCTGGAGGGGTGTTTGGGGGGGTTAATAAAGTGATGAAAGAGGTTGCTTTTTTGTCTTTTAGTTCAAATAAAGGATTTTTGGGGTTTTTGTGTTCATTTACTTCCACTTACAGATTAGTGATGGGGGGTGTCTCATATACACCTATACATCTGCCATCACTAAGCTAGGGCTTAGTGGCAGCTGTGACCTATTATTAACTCCTTACTACCCTGATTGCCACTGCACCAGGGCAATGGGAAAGCCATGGGCCAGCTCCAAAATTGGAGCATCTTATGGATGTGCCACTTCAGGGGCGGCTGTGGGCTGATAAGGTTAGGCTGGAAAGGGCCAAATAACGATGGCCCTTCCCACACTAATAATATCAGCCCCAGTTGTCTGCTGTACCTTGGTTGGTTTTAGAAAAGTGGGGGGGACCCCACGTCATTTTTTTTTTTAAATAAATCAAATAATTAAAAAAAGAAAAGCGTGGGATCCTCTGTATTTTTCATAACCAGCCATGGTACAGCAGACAGCTCAGGGTTGCAGCCTGCAGCTGCTGCTGTTATTGTGCTGGATATGAAAAATGGGGGGACCCCACCTCATTTTTTTTTATTTTTTTTTTACAAAAAAATTAAATATATTAAATAAAAACAGCTGGCCAAGCTAGCTATCCTTCTATTGAGGTTGAGGTATTCTGTGATTTCTTTCTATCTATCAAATATCCTATCCTATATTAATTTTTTTACTCCTTTAAAAAACGCATTAACAAAAACGCGGCAAAAATGGATGCGTTTTTATATGTTTTTTTGACAAACGCAGTGTTTACAGTTGTCACACCAAAACTGCAGCGTGCGCCTATACCCCAAGTCTCAAATTTCCATAGCAACCCGACAGGAGAACATAAATAGAGGAGGGAAACGAGAGGACAGAGGGAGGGACAGCACAACACTGGTTACATACTAATGTGCCAAAATACATGCATGTACATGTTTTTGCGTTAATGGGAAAAGTCCATCTCTCCTAAGGGGGAAATTGTAATGTAATGGGATGCCCAGTTTTTGCTGGAGTTCCCCTTTAAGGCCATCATACATAGATATCATTGGCAGCCATATTGGAACTTACAGGCCTGAATATATTTGGCTCTGGAAAATGCTTTGGGTCCCGGTGAAGCCAATATGGAGATAACATGAGCAGGTCACCAGCAGGGATTTCATAATCCTAAATGGACAGAGGGGACGACAAAGTTATATTAACTAATGGTAAGATAGAAACACACAGGTAAGACAGCCAACATGGCCGCCATGACATAAATAACCACCTACGTAAACTCTCAAGGGTTGAATGACTTTCCTGGTAATGGCACCCGGTGACCTCAGACGTATGGCCTCGAGGAGGCAGGATTTAATAAACGGAAGTTTGGCCAGATCTCCTTCTGTTACGTTCAATGGTTGTTTACCTTAAAGAGACAGAGACACAAATATTCAGCACCCAATATGGAGGAGGTGTCCCAGTATTAAATCAAAAGACTATCAACAAGTGATAATAAGATTGCAAGACATTTTATGTAACACGTTAGGATATATATTATATTCGATCATTTTTTCTAGAATTCGGCCCCCTCCCCCCTTCATTTTTTTTTGGGGGGGGGGGGACGAAATGTATACGGAATAAAAATATAAACATAGCACTTTTGGTTTTTGCTCCCATTTTTTCATAAGCTGAACTCAAAGATCTAAGACTTTTTCTAAAGACACAAAAAGGGCTTTTTCTCTCAAATATTGTTCACAAATTTGTTTAAACCTGTGTCAGTGAGCACTTCTCCTATGCCAAGACAATCCATCCCCCTCACAGGTGTGGTATATCAAGATGCTGCTTAAAACAGCATGATTATTGCACAGGTGTGCCTTAGGCGGGCCTGCATGATTATTGCACAGGTGTGCCTTAGGCTGGCCTGCATGATTACTGCACAGGTGTGCCTTAGGCTGGTCTGCATGATTACTGCACAGGTGTGCCTTAGGCTGGTCTGCATGATTACTGCACAGGTGTGCCTTAGGCTGGTCTGCATGATTACTGCACAGGTGTGCCTTCGGCTGGTCTGCATGATTACTGCACAGGTGTGCCTTAGGCTGGTCTGCATGATTACTGCACAGGTGTGCCTTAGGCTGGTCTGCATGATTACTGCACAGGTGTGCCTTAGGCTGGTCTGCATGATTACTGCACAGGTGTGCCTTCGGCTGGTCTGCATGATTACTGCACAGGTGTGCCTTAGGCTGGTCTGCATGATTACTGCACAGGTGTGCCTTCGGCTGGTCTGCATGATTACTGCACAGGTGTGCCTTAGGCATGATCCCTTAATAAGAACCTATGACACTGCGTTATGTCGAAACGCGTTGAATTTTGTATCTCTGTGGATACAGTCTGTCCATTTTTAATATGAAAATAAAGAGGATATTTTAATCTACTTATTGCCAGTGATCCGCTGGATTTTGCTGCTTCTGATTTGGATCTCTATAACTGAGATATCCGTGCAGGATCAAGTGGTCTACTCCTTTAAAGCTGTGCATAAAGAGCGGTTAGCTGGAAATACGTTCTCTTGGAGTTTAGAATTATGGTCAGTGTAGTTTTGATTAACATATCATATTTTTCATTTTATAAGACGCACTGGATTATAAGACGCACCCCAAATTTGAAGGGGGAAAATAGGAAAAACATAATTTTTACTGTTAAAATGAGGGTCTGTCTCATAATCTTAATGCCTCTTATATTAACTCACCGGGAGGGGGGGGGGGGGGAAGAGTGGCGGTGGTGGACCGGCTCAGGAAGGTCACAGGAGGCAAGGTGGGTGATGCTGCGGGCTCGGAGGAGGGGGTGTCATGGCTCAAGAGGGTCAGTTTGTGGAGGGTCGGCAATACTGTAGGCTTGTGGGTTGTCACGGCGGGCGCCATTGATCTACTGGCGGGCGTGGAGGAGGGGGTAGCGCGTTTTAAGAGGGTCAGTGTGCGGGTGCAGAGGGTCTGCGATACTTAGGGCTTGTGGGGAGTTGCGGCGGCGAGCGCCGGTAAACTGCAGGCTCCATTGAATCGCCGCCCGTTGACGCGAGGGACTTCAAGAAAATGGCGGAGTAGGCTGTTTGTGTGCCGATTGACCTCTGCGACCATTTTCTTGAAGTCCATCACATCAACTGCCGGTGAGTCAAAGCAGTCCTCAGATCTATGATGCTTGCCATAGCAATACCCCAAGAGACCGCAGTATTGCTGACCCTCCACTGCCGCAATGAAAAACAGGAGAGATTCCGGCACCAGGTGTCTCTTCATTAAAGTCTTCAATAATTTATTTGCATGTCAAGAATAAAAAAATTCATGTGGGGACGCAGCCCCTAAACGCTGACGCGTTTCGAACAACGTTCTTAATCATTGGTCCTTTTGAGCTGTTCCACTGCCGTGACACCCCATCCGAGCCCTTTGTATTGCCGACCTGCTTCACCACTGCCGCCCCGGTCAGCTATATGCAGTTTGTAAGATGTACCCCCATTTCTCCCCCCAGTTTTGGGGGGGGAGAGGGGGGGGAAGTGCGTCTAACAAACCAGAAAATATAATGAAAATAAGAAAAAAAAATCTAAGCAGTAAAATGGTGAAATAAAACATCAATTCCGCCATTGTTTTTTTGGGTTTTATTTTAACGAAATGCATTATGGTCAATACACATATGTACAGCAAACTGAAAATACATTTTTGTCTATTTTAATACAAGAAAACATTCAAATCTTTGTTAAAAAGAGAAAAAAAAAATAGTCCATTTCCCAATTTTTTATGTCCTGTAACTTTTTTATTTTTTGGTCAATTTTTGATTTTTTTTGGGCAGGAGGGGAGCGCAAAGAAGGAGAAAACAACAATTTTGCCATTACTTTTTTTGCCCCTTTGTGTGCTTTCTTGTACAGTTTAAATTATTTTACACTTTGATAACTTGAGCAAGTAAGCAAAGGAACCAAAGATTGGTGTTCCTTCTAGGACAAGGGCTCACAATTTGTTAGGGAATAGCACCAGTGAGATAATATTAAAATTTAACCTTTATTTTATTCCTTAAAACACACAAAAAGCAATATTAAAAACCGAAGATTTGACCATGCAGGTCACAAATCACACACTGCCCAGAGCTGTATATAAAGCTCAAAAGGGCCACAAATACGTCCCTTAGGCAAGATAGACAATGGGACAACTAAATCATGTGTTGAGAGCTGGTTAATACTATCAGTGGATAGCACATAGTCATAACGACAATAGTTCCATTATGCTCAGGTCAGAGTCATAAAATAACACAGGCAAAAGGATATGTATTTTTCCTTCACTGAAGGTACGAAAAATACATATAAACACCTATTGGCTGTAATCAACACACAAATTAGGCAAAAAAACAGGGAAGATCTCACCCATTCAGATGATCTTCTGTTGCTTATCACAGCATCTCTTGCTGACAGGGCCAAAATGGGGCTTGGATTCCAGGTTGATGTAACTCACCCTAAACCCCATTGACTCCCGTCCTAACAAGGACGGTCCACAACTGAACCTATTGTTGTCCTTGTTCAAAACAGCCCCACATGCAGCATTTGGTGTGTGTGGACCTTGCAGGCATTACACCATCACTGGCCCTGATACTTTTAACCCATGTTTGGTCCCCTGAGGAGTCACTAAAACGTGACGAAACGCGTCGGGAGGCATGTGGGGCTGTTTTGAACAAGGACAACAATAGGTTCAGTTGTGGACCGTCCTTGTTAGGACGGGAGTCAATGGGGTTTAGGGTGAGTTACATCAACCTGGAATCCAAGCCCCATTTTGGCCCTGTCAGCAAGAGATGCTGTGATAAGCAACAGAAGATCATCTGAATGGGTGAGATCTTCCCTGTTTTTTTGCCTAATTTGTGTGTTGATTACAGCCAATAGGTGTTTATATGTATTTTTCGTACCTTCAGTGAAGGAAAAATATATATCCTTTTGCCTGTGTTATTTTATGACTCTGACCTGAGCATAATGGAACTATTGTCGTTATGACTATGTGCTATCCACTGATAGTATTAACCAGCTCTCAACACATGATTTAGTTGTCCCATTGTCTATCTTGCCTAAGGGACGTATTTGTGGCCCTTTTGAGCTTTATATACAGCTCTGGGCAGTGTGTGATTTGTGACCTGCATGGTCAAATCTTCGGTTTTTAATATTGCTTTTTGTGTGTTTTAAGGAATAAAATAAAGGTTAAATTTTAATATTATCTCACTGGTGCTATTCCCTAACTTTGATAACTTGGCGTTTGGGTCAATACAGGTGGAGGTGGCATTCATGTAAGTCGGTGTGGCAGCAACGTCCTATGGCTACCGTAGGTGTGGCAGCCATGTTTTCTGTAATTCCACAACATGCCGCTTATAAATCATGCATTTCATCCGCACATGATCAGTAAACGTTTACAGTCTCTCAGTGTTACTTCGACTTAGAAATTTTTGTTATACAAAAAGTTTATTTCCTTTTTTGTGGATTGGAAAAACACAAAAAACTGACAAAAAATAGCAAATTGGACATAATTTCACTCAAAACTCCAAAAATGTTCTGAGCAAAATTGTTGGTACAACTTTGTTTCAAGCATGTGATGCTCAATCAAACTAATCTGTGGCAAGTAACAGTTTTGGGCAATATAAACATCACACCTGAAACCATATAAAAAAGGGGAGAAGTTGACTCAATCTTTGCATTGTGTGTCTGTGTGTGACAGGCTAAGCATGGAAATCAGAAAGAGGAGAAGAGAACGGTCTGAGGACTTGAGAACCAAAATGTTTGAAAAATATCAACAATGTCAAGGTTACAAGTCCATCTCCAGAGAGCTTGATGTTCCTTTGTCCATGTTTCGCAAGATAATCAAGAAGTTTACAACCCATGGCACTGTAGCTAATCTCCTTGGATGTGGATAGTACAGAAAAATTGCTGAAAAGTTGCAACGCAGGATAGTTTGGATGGTGGATAAGCAGCTCCAATCAAGTTCCAAAGAAATTCAAGCTGTCCTGCAGGTTCAGGGGGCATCAGTGCCAGCGGAAACAATCCATCCACATTTGAATGAAATGTTATGGAGGAGACCCAAGAGGACCCCACTGCTGACACAGAGACATAAAAAGCTAATCTGCCGTTTGAAAACAATAGCAAGAGCAATTTACCCCCCAAAATGCAGATTTGTGATATTGACTGGGTATTGGAAAAATATAACTTTTAATAATACATTAAAAATTGGGAAAACAGACATACATAAATGAATAACCTAACCACACCGATATAGTATGGCAAATAATTTGAAAAATTATGTAGGCCAGAAGGTCTAGTAACCTATATCAGTGTGAACAAATAGAGCCAACTATTGGGACTGAATAACATATCATAAACTGCAATTTGCCAAAACGTGTGTAAACCAAATTCCTTCTGTGAAAAAGTCTCGTGGACAGATGAGACCAAGATAGAGCTTTTTGGTGAAGCACATCATTCCACTGTTTACCAAAAACAGAATGAGGTCTACAAAGAAAAGAACACAGTACCTACAGTCAAACATAGTGGAGGTTCAATAATGTTTTGGGGTGGTTTGTTGCTTCTGGCTTTGGGGGCCTTGATCGGGTGGAAGGAATCATGACATATGAAGACTTCCAAAGGGTTTTGGGTTGCAATGTAGTGTCAGACTTAGGTTAAGAGTCTTAAAGTTGGACAAAGACCCCAAACATACTTCAAGAAGTCTCCAGAAATGGATGGAAACAAAGCGCTGGAGAGTTCTGAAGTGGCAGCAATGAGTCCGGATCTAAATCTCATTGACACTTGTGAAGAGATCCTAAAATTGATGTTGAGAGAAGACGCCTTCACATATGAGAAACCTGGAGCAGTTTATAAAGAACAGTCCAAAATTCTAGGCGAGAGGATTAAGAAACTTGTGGATGGTTATAGGAAGCGACTGACTGCAGTTATGTATTCCTAAGGGGGTGCAACCAAATATTAAGATAAGGGTGCCAATGATTCTGTCTGGCCCATTTTTAGGATTTTGTGTGAAATTATGTCCAATTTGCACTTTTTCCCGTTTTTTTTGTGTTATTCCAATACACACAAAGGAAATAAACGTGTGTAGCAAAACGTGTAATTGCAATAATTTTCTTTAAGAAATACTTTATTTTATGGAACAATTTCAAGGATGTGAAGACTTTCAGACTATATCTTATCATAGAAATCTGCTTCTTTCGCCACACATGAGCCACCTCTTCCTCTCACCATATCTTATCATAGAAATCTGCTTCTTTCGCCACACGAGCCACCTCTTCCTCTCACTATATTTTATCATAGAAATCTGCTTCTTTCGTCACACATGAGCCACCTCTTCCTCTCTTTTGAACTCACACCATCCATTCCAAACACAAAAAAACAAAGCAAAACAGCTCAACTCTTGCTCAAGATAAGACAATCTCAAGAACAGTGAGGTGCCAGGTTACATGTTATTACACGGTATGACGAAAAGGGGCAGGGAGGAGGAGTGAGGAGCATAGAGAGGAAACAAGCAAAGTGAGATACAGACAGATCGTGCTGAGCTTTCTAATAAATCTATTACATCACTCCAAAGCTAGATTCTCATCTACAATGCTCAGTAATTTTCAGACAGGTGCACTAAAGCCAGCTTTACACCTTACAATTAGGTGTGCGATCTCGTATGCGATGTGACACGCCCAGGTCGCATATGCGATTGAATGAGATCACACATAGGTCGTTCATTTGCTGTCACACGTGCGTTAGTAGTCTATGTTAAATTGATCAATTTTGTGTGCGATCCTTTAGATCATGTGTTCTGTGACGTATGCATTGGGCACCCTTTTATTTTTATTTATTGACTTGACAAGCGTGTGTAATGTGTAGGGATGTGTTTTTACTGAATGCCGCTGACAGCAGACACAGACAGAGCCGCACTGTCAGAATGAACTCGGGTGAACTTCACCCGACTTCATTGTCATGCTGCGGCTCTGTCTGTTTCGCGCCCTGATTAGCGGTCACCAGTGAAGGACTCACCGGTGACCGCTAAACTCCTGAGTAACTGAATTGAGCAGCCCTCTCTCATATACTCACCGATCCCTGATCCCCGGCGCGGCACTGCACGGCATTCACACTGCTCCGGCGGCTTTTACTATTTTGAAAAAGCCGGCCGCCCATTAAACAATCTCGTATTCCCTGCTTACCCCGCCCACTGGCGCCTATGATTGGTTACAGTGAGACACGCCCCCCACGCTGAGTGACAGGTGTCACACTGCACCCAATCACAGCAGCCGGTGGGCGTGTCTATACTGTGCAGTGAAATAAATAATTAAATAATTAAAAAAACGGCGTGCGGTCCCCCCCAATTTTAAAACCAGCCAGATAAAGCCATACGGCTGCAGGCTGGTATTCTCAGGATGGAGAGCCCCACGTTATGGGGAGCCCCCCAGCCTAACAATATCAGCCAACAGCCGCCCAGAATTGGCGCATACATTATATGCGACAGTTCTGGGACTGTACCCGGCTCTTCCCGATTTGCCCTGGTGCGTTGGCAAATCGGGGTAATAAGGAGTTATTGGCAGGCCATAGCTGCCAATAAGTCCTAGATTAATCATGTCAGGCGTCTATGAGACACCTTCCATGATTAATCTGTAAATTACAGTAAATAAACACACACACACCCGAAAAAATCCTTTATTAGAAATAAAAAACACAAACATATACCCTGGTTAACCACTTTAATCAGCCCCAAAAAGCCCTCCATGTCCGGCGTAATCCAGGATGCTCCAGCGTCGCATCCAGCGCTGCTGCATGGAGGTGACCAGAGCTGCAGCAGACACCGCCGCTCCTGTCACCTCCACACAGCAACTGAAGACAGCCGCGCGATCAGCTGAGCTGTCACTGAGGTTACCCGCGGCCACCGCTGGATCCAGTGACAGCGGGTAACCTCAGTGACAGCTCAGCTGATCGCGCGGCTGTCTTCAGTTGCTGTGTGGAGGTGACAGGAGCGGCTGTGTCTGCTGCAGCTCCGGTCACCTCCATGCAGCAGCGCTGGATGCGACGCTGGAGCATCCTGGATTCCGCCGGACATGGAGGGCTTTTTGGGGCTGATTAAAGTGGTTAACCAGGGAATATGTTTGTGTTTTTTATTTGTAATAAAGGATTTTTTTGGGTGTGTGTGTTTATTTACTGTAATTTACAGATTAATCATGGAAGGTATCTCATAGACGCCTGACATGATTAATCTAGGACCTATTGGCAGCTATGGGCTGCCAATAACTCCTTATTACCCCGATTTGCCAACGCACCAGGGCAAATCGGGAAGAGCCGGGTACAGTCCCAGAACTGTCGCATATAATGTATGCGGCAATTCTGGGCGGCTGTTGGCTGATATTGTTAGGCTGGGGGGCTCCCCATAACATGGAGCTCCCCATCCTGAGAATACCAGCCTGCAGCCGTATGGCTTTATCTGGCTGGTTTTAAAATTGGACCGCACGCCGTTTTTTTAAATTATTTAATTATTTATTTCACTACACAGTATAGACACGCCCACCGGCTGCTGTGATTGGGTGCAGTGTGACACTTGTCACTCAGCGTGGGGGGGCGTGTCTCACTGTAACCAATCATAGGCGCCGGTGGGCGGGGAAAGCAGGGAATACGAGATTGTTTAATGGGCGGCCGGCTTTTTCAAAATAGTAAAAGCCGCCGGAGCAGTGTGAATGCCGTGCAGTGCCGCGCCGGGGATCGGGGATCGGTGAGTATGAGAGAGGGGGTAAGAGGGATAGCCTGACATGGACAGAGAGAGAGGGAAAGAGATAGTGACCGACTGACAGAGATTAGTGAATGACAGACATTGTGAGGTGCTTCAGAACGCAGCTTTTCAGCTGCGCTCTGAAGCGGACCTTTTTGAAGCTGCGGTGCAGAGCGCACACCTGCGCACATAGCATCAGACATCACAATCGTATGAGGGATGTCACACGTTACAATTGACTAGGTTCGTGCAACAAAACGTCCAATGTATGAGGAATAAACGACGTGTATGCGATCACCGTATTTTCGTTCAATCTTGATTGCACGTAGGTGTCACACGTAAATACGTCACGAACGATGCAGGATGTGCGTCACTTACAACTTGACCCCGACGACGGATTGAAAGATTTATTGAAGTGTGTAAAGCAGGCATAATACTTAAATTGACGGCTTTACGTGGCAGCAGCCATACATTGACTAGTCACATATGTATAGTATTTTTCCAGTTCGGCTTATGGTTCTTATCAGGGATCTTCTGGACACCTCCTGCAAAATCTATAACAACCTTGTATCATTATAATACTAGTGGCACAGAGACCATTAGGCACTCTCTAGGGCCACGTACAACTGCTACCGTCACCCCTCCAATACTATATGTCCACCTTTCACTGGTGCTGCCTCTATGACGGCACATACCTCAGAGGTTATAAATAACACGTCTTACATATAATGATGGAGACCGCGCGAATTCCATGCAACACATGGAGAAATATTTTCCTAAGTGCATCAAGTAGTATTTTGGCAGCGCGGGTTCTCTCCTCTTATTAACCGGCACAATCTCTCTCCTACGCGCACACTGAAATCTGCGGTGATAAAAAGGAATTTCGATACCGTGTCTGACATACCGCGCACATTCTGCAGATCGGAGCCTAGAATCTGGAATATCACTACTGCCACCTGGTGGTGAATAGCAGAAATGCATAAAGAATGAAAAAAATCCCTGTTCTGTAAGCATAGTGCTGCAGCTAAGCTTTCCATTACCCACTGATTCAGTCTGCTGCCCTAGCCCTGTACCTAACTACCGTGGTCAAGGCAGAATGGCATGTCGAGATTCCCTTAGCCACCAGGATTTGGAATAAATAAGTCGTTCACTTGTTAATTATATTCATGATATGTAGACAGCCTGTGAGGTGTCACCCATGCCAAGCCTGGTAACTAACATGTAAGAGCCACCTGACAAATGTTCATGCATTGTGTGTCATATTACATTACTGATCCTGTACTGATCCTGAGTTACCTCCTGTATTATACTCCAGAGCTGCACTCACTATTCTGCTGGTGCAATCACTGTGTCCATACATTACTTATCCTGTACTGATCCTGAGTTACATCCTGTATTATACTCCAGAGCTGCACTCACTATTCTGCTGGTGCAGTCACTGTGTCCATACATTACTTATCCTGTACTGATCCTGAGTTACATCCTGTATTATACTCCAGAGCTACACTCACTATTCTGCTGGTGCAGTCACTGTGTATATACATTACATTACTTATCCTGTACTGATCCTGCATTACATCCTGTATTATACTCCAGAGCTGCACTCACTATTCTGCTGGTGCAGTCACTGTGTATATACATTACATTACTGATCCTGTACTGATCCTGCATTACATCCTGTATTATACTCCAGAGCTGCACTCACTATTCTGCTGGTGCAGTCACTGTGTACATACATTACTGATCCTGTACTGATCCTGCGTTACATCCTGTATTATACTCCAGAGCTGCACTCACTATTCTGCTGGAGCAGTCACTGTGTACATACATTACATTACTGATCCTGTACTGATCCTGAGTTACCTCCTGTGTTATACTCCAGAGCTGCACTCACTATTCTGCTGGTGCAGTCACTGTGTATATACATTACTTATCCTGTACTGATCCTGAGTTACATCCTGTATTATACTCCAGAGCTGCACTCACTATTCTGCTGGTGCAGTCACTGTGTCCATACATTACTTATCCTGTACTGATCCTGAGTTACATCCTGTATTATACTCCAGAGCTGCACTCACTATTCTGCTGGTGCAGTCACTGTGTCCATACATTACTTATCCTGTACTGATCCTGAGTTACATCCTGTATTATACTCCAGAGCTACACTCACTATTCTGCTGGTGCAGTCACTGTGTATATACATTACATTACTGATCCTGTATTACATCCTGTATTATACTCCAGAGCTGCACTCACTATTCTGCTGGTGCAGTCACTGTGTACATACATTACTGATCCTGTACTGATCCTGAGTTACATCCTGTATTATACTCCAGAGCTGCACTCACTATTCTGCTGGTGCAGTCACTGTGTACATACATTACTGATCCTGTACTGATCCTGAGTTACATCCTGTATTATACTCCAGAGCTGCACTCACTATTCTGCTGGTGCAGTCACTGTGTACATACATTACTGATCCTGTACTGATCCTGCGTTACATCCTGTATTATACTCCAGAGCTGCACTCACTATTCTGCTGGTGCAGTCACTGTGTACATACATTACATTACTGATCCTGAGTTACCTCCTGTATTATACTCCAGAGCTGCACTCACTATTCTGCTGGAGCAGTCACTGTGTACATACATTACATTACTGATCCTGCACTGATCCTGAGTTATATCCTGTATTATACTCCAGAGCTGCACTCACTATTCTGCTGGTGCAGTCACTGTGTACATACATTACATTACTGATCCTGCACTGATCCTGAGTTATATCCTGTATTATACACCAGAGCTGCACTCACTATTCTGCTGGAGCAGTCACTGTGTACATACATTACATTACTTATTCTGTACTGATCCTGAGTTACATCCTGTATTATACACCAGAGCTGCACTCACTATTCTGCTGGAGCAGTCACTGTGTACATACATTACATTACTGATCCTGCACTGATCCTGAGTTACATCCTGTATTATACTCCAGAGCTGCACTCACTATTCTGCTGGTGCAGTCACTGTGTACATACATTACATTACTGATCCTGTACTGATCCTGAGTTACATCCTGTATTATACTCCAGAGCTGCACTCACTATTCTGCTGGTGCAGTCACTGTGTACATACATTACATTACTGATCCTGTACTGATCCTGAGTTACATCCTGTATTATACACCAGAGCTGCACTCACTATTCTGCTGGTGCAGTCACTGTGTACATACATTACATTACTTATCCTGTACTGATCCTGAGTTACCTCCTGTATTATTATACTCCAGAGCTGCACTCACTATTCTGCTGGTGCAGTCACTGTGTACATACATTACATTACTTATCCTGTACTGATCCTGAGTTACATCCTGTATTATACTCCAGAGCTGCACTCACTATTCTGCTGGTGCAGTCACTGTGTACATACATTACATTACTTATCCTGTACTGATCCTGAGTTACCTCCTGTATTATTATACTCCAGAGCTGCACTCACTATTCTGCTGGTGCAGTCACTGTGTACATACATTACATTACTTATCCTGTACTGATCCTGAGTTACATCCTGTATTATACTCCAGAGCTGCACTCACTATTCTGCTGGTGCAGTCACTGTGTACATACATTACATTACTTATCCTGTACTGATCCTGAGTTACCTCCTGTATTATTATACTCCAGAGCTGCACTCACTATTCTGCTGGTGCAGTCACTGTGTACATACATTACATTACTTATCCTGTACTGATCCTGAGTTACATCCTGTATTATACTCCAGAGCTGCACTCACTATTCTGCTGGTGCAGTCACTGTGTACATACATTACATTCTACCCCAGACATCTATCACAGTGGGTAAAATTTTAACTTTTCTAAATTGCTTTTCGTTGTTCCTGGGATTATTTGGAAACTATAATAGGTTGTTATCAGATTCATCTATTGATCAAAACGATGTGTATGAAACAGATGTGACGGGGACGCTCTGCGGGGGACGTACGAGCGCTTTACACCCTCCTGCAGGATCACAGCCCGGCAATAACTAGCATCATATCAATAAAAGCAGTAGAATAAACTGTGCAATGAATCACCTGCTGCGCCAAACACCGACGTGATCTCCGCCATGGCTTTCCTGTAAACTTCAGGCTCAGAGATCAGGAACGCAAGAGTCCAAAATGTGATCTGCCCAACAAAGAGGGGGAAACAACAGTTATATCAGGGGACGAACAGAAGGACACACCCAAGCTGGCCGTTATATGCATGTTATACAGCAGCCAATAGCATAAAAAAGGGGAAAAAAAATCAAATACAATTGTAACAAGAAAAAAAATAATGTAACACAAATACTCCGACGAGATTCAAAAATGTGAAGAAGCTTTCATGTTCCGTGCTTTATTGTCTTGGCGTTAAGTGAAAAGTGGGGACATTGATTGTCTGCAGTGGTCATGTGACCAAAGTGACAACTGAGATCACCGATTGTCTGCAGTGGTTATGTACTGGAAGTGACAACTGAGGTCACTGATTGTCTGCAGTAGTTATGTATTGGAAGTGACAAATGAGGTCACCAATTGTCTGCAGTGGTTATGTACTGGAAGTGACAACTAAGGTTACCAATTGTCTGCAGTGGTTAATGTACTGGAAGTGACAACTGAGGTCACTGATTGTCTGCAGTGGTTATGTATTAGAAGTGACAACTGAGGTCACCGATTGTCTGCAGTGGTTATGTACTGGAAGTGACAAATGAGGTCACTGGTTGTCTGCAGTGGTTATGTATTGGTAGTGACAAATGAGATCACCGATTGTCTGCAGTGGTTATGTACTGGAAGTGACAACTGAGGTCACTGATTGTCTGCAGTGGTTATGTATTGGAAGTGACAAATGAGGTCACCGATTGTCTGCAGTGGTTATGTACTGGAAGTGACAACTGAGGTCACCAATTGTCTGCAGTGGTTATGTACCCAAATGACAACTGAGGTCATCGATTGTCTGCAGTGGTCATTTATCAGAAGGGGTCATTTATTTATCTACATACTGTATATATACTTAAATAAATGATTCCGCAGCAATAAAAATTGGGTATATCAATAAAAAAATATTTACTTCGCACGGTAATTGCTGTAAAAGAACAAAAATAGGAGCTCTAGAATTTCCATTTTCTCATCATCGCACCTATCCTCAAAAGTGCAATTAAAAATGATCAAAACGTTATTTGTCACCTACATTGCGTCAATAAACACTACAGCCGGGGAAGTGAGAAGAAAGCCTAAACAAAGTTCAGCATTTTGCATTTTTTTGAAGCCACTAAAATATCAAAGACTATAGAAATTGTAACGCTGGTGTTCTTGCAGGTATGCTGACATACTCACTGACATGGCTGGCCTGCACCATCCCCGGCCTCTCCACGGCCGTCCATGTGCTCCTCTGCTGCCTCCTGCTCCAAGAGCCTGTCACTCCGCACAGATCCCCCAGAAGCGCGCCTTCCCTCCTCTTAAAGGGCCTGCGTACTATAACCCAGAAATGCCTCTGAGCCTGTGGCTGAAAGGCACTAGGTACTTAAGGCATCTTCCCCTTAGGGAAGGTGCCTGCACAACATAGTCAGTTACTTACTAGCTAGCTGTCAGGTCCCGTGTTTTCTGTACCAGTTAGGCTAGGTCCACATTTCCGTTGTTTTGCATCAGTCACAATCCGCTGCTCTGATAAACAACGCAATCCGTTTGGCGGATTCCGTTGTTTCCCATTGACTTATATGAGCGGCAGATTGTGACTGATGTCCTTGCATTGCATCATCCGCCCGACTGATCAGTCATGGAACGATTGACCATCGGGCGGCAGCAACGCAGAGTGTAACGTTTCTTGAGCAGCGGAATCCTTAGGATTTCCCTGCGCATGCTGTCTCTCGGCGGCCGAACGATCAGCTGATCGCCCAGCAGCCGCCTTGTGTGAGCGATCAGCTGATCACCCGGCGGCCGGCTTCTATGAGTAATCAGCTGATCACCCGGCGGCCGGCTTCTATGAGTGATCAGCTGATCACCCGGCGGCTGACTAATGAGAGCGAACAGCTGATCACCCAGCGGCCGGCTAATGAGAGCGATCGGCTGATCTCCCGGCGGCCAGCTTCTATGAGTGATCAGCTGATCACCCGGCGGCTGACTAATGAGAGCGATCAGCTGATCACCTGGCGGCTGGCTAATGAGAGCGATCAGCTGATCACCCGGCGGCCGGCTAATGAGAACGATCAGCTGATCTCCCGGCGGCCGGCTTTTGAGAGCGATCAGCTGATCTCCCGGCGGCCAGCTTCTATGAGCGATCAGCTGATCACCCGGCGGCCGGCTTCTATGAGCGATCAGCTGATCGTTCACAATAGCCGGCCGCCGGGTGATCAGCTGATCGCTCATAGAAGCCGGCGGCCAGGAGATCAGCTGATCGCTCTCAAAAGCCGGCGGCCGGCTATTGTGGACGATCAGCTGATCGCTCTCTTGCTCTCGTTTTACAACGGAATCCGCTTTCTAATTCCAATTGTTGTCATCCGTTGTACAACGCATCAGTCACAAGCGTCAAGCAACGCATGTGACTGATGCAAAACAACGGAAATGTGAACCTAGCCTTAACTGTCCCTGCGCCTGCCTTCTCATACCCTCTGTACCGTTCTGCATCATCTATCCCAGCTGCACTTGCCTGCACAAGAGACTGTACCCTAGTCAGTCTTTGGCCATGGGGGTCAGCTATCACACTGTCCCCCTGTGTTCCAGTGGGTTCACCCCAGCTCACCCTCCCGGCGAACATAACACAAGTTTAGTAAATTCGGAATCATATGGACTTGGAAAACCATGTTTCCAAGCCTTTTTGCCAGTGCCATAAAAATAAAGTACTAAAAACCATGGAAAAATTGCTTTTTTTTATTTTTTTTAAACCAAAATTGAAAGGTGACATTTAAAAGTACAACACATTCTGCACAATACAAGCCTTCATACTGCTATGAAGACAGAAAAATAACGAAAGGTTAAAGTTCTTGGAAGAAATTGGAGGAAAAATTGGCCTTAAGAGATTAAAAAAGAAAAAAACAAAAAAAACAACTAGGTCCAATACTAGACTCATACTTCCTGTTATGTTTTTCTGTATCAAGAGTTAAATGAAAAAGGTTTTGGTACCGCGTTAGCCAGTTGAAAAATGATTGATTGCTCTCACTGAGAGAAACAAAATTAAAATTTTGTAGTTGTGATACCTTTTAATGGCTAACTAAAAATAAAAATAATTATATATATATATATATATATATATATACTAGAACTAGAAGGGGGCCCGATTCTACGCATCGGGTATTCTAGAATTTACATATTGTGTAGTTCATGTATGATTTTTGTTATATATATATATAGATGTTGTTGTGTGTAGTTACCAAGTGTTTGTGTAGGCGCTGTACATGTTCTGGGTGTTGTCTGGGTGTGACGGGGGGTGAGAGCAGTGTTGTATGTGTGTTGCGTGTGTTGCGTTGTTTGTGGAGCGCTGTGTGTCTGTAGCGTTGTGTGTGTGTGTGTTGCGCGGTTTGTGTGGGTGTGGTGTGTTTTGGGGGGAGGTATGTTTTGTGCAATGTGTGTGTTGTGCGGTATATGTGTATATTTATGTATGCCGCGGTGTTTGTGTGTTGGGTGTTGTGTGTGTGCGGCGTTGTCTGTGTGTGTGGGTGTCTGTGTATGGCGGTGTTTGTGGTTCCCAGTGTGTGTGTGGTGTGTTGTGTGTGTGTGTGTTGGGGGGAGGTGTGCACCTCCCATCGTGCTCCATCCCCCATGCTGCGCACCCCCCATCGTGCCCCATCCCCCATGCTGCGCACCCCCCCATCGTGCTCCATCCCCCATGCTATAATAGTTCTCCTATTATACTCAGAGAGGAGTATAATAGGAGGACTATAATAGGAGGAGTAGTCCTGGGGGGAGAGGAGTATAATGCCAGCTCCCTGCACATGTGTACTCCCACAGCTCCATCCCCGATGCTGCGCACCCCCCATCGTGCTCCATCCCCCATCGTGCTCCATCCCCCATGCTGCGCACTCCCCATCATGCTCCATCCCCCATGCTGCGCACCCCCCATCGTGCTCCATCCCCCATGCTGCGCACTCCCCATCGTGCTCCATCCTCCATGCTGCGCACTCCCCATCGTGCTTCATCCCCCATGCTGCGCACTCCCCATCGTGCTACATCCCCCATGCTGCGCACCCCCCATCGTGCTCCATCCCCCATGCTATAATAGTTCTTCTATTATACTCAGAGAGGAGTATAATAGGAGGACTATAATAGGAGGAGTAGTCCTGGGGGGAGAGGAGTATAATGCCAGCTCCCTGCACATGTGTACTCCCACAGCTCCATCCCCGATGCTGCGCACCCCCCATCGTGCTCCATCCCCCATCGTGCTCCATCCCCCATGCTGCGCACTCCCCATCATGCTCCATCCCCCATGCTGCGCACCCCCCATCGTGCTCCATCCCCCATGCTGCGCACTCCCCATCGTGCTCCATCCTCCATGCTGCGCACTCCCCATCGTGCTTCATCCCCCATGCTGCGCACTCCCCATCGTGCTACATCCCCCATGCTGCGCACCCCCCATCGTGCTCCATCCCCCATGCTATAATAGTTCTCCTATTATACTCAGAGAGGAGTATAATAGGAGGACTATAATAGGAGGAGTAGTCCTGGGGGGAGAGGAGTATAATGCCAGCTCCCTGCACATGTGTACCGGGAGCTGGTGTACGCTGGTAACTATGATACACATCGGGTAACTAAGGGACCTTAGTTACCCGATGTGTATAATGGTTACCAGCGTTCACCGGCTCCGTCACGATCCCAGCAGCGCAAGGTTATGTCTGGCGATGCGTGCGGAGGGCCGGGGCGAGCGGCCAATCCATGCGGAGGGCGGGGCCAGGCCGAGGCGAGCGACCAATCTGTGGGGGGGCGGAGCCGAGGCGAGCGGCCAATCCGTGCGGGGGGGCGGGGCCATGGCGAGCCCAGCGGCCAATCAGCTTTGTGTCACCGTAAGGACACAATTTTGGAGCAAGACAGACAGACAGACAGAATAAGGCAATTATATATATATATATATATAGATATATATATATATATATATATATATATATATATATATATATATATACACATATATATAATATATTATTAATTAATATATTAATTAATATATATTAATTATATATTATAATAAAAATTATTTTTAGTTAGCCATTAAAAGGTATCACAACTACAAAATTTTAATTTTGTCTCTCTCAGGCCGAAAACACACTTCCGCATAAAAAACGTACGTGTGACACGGGTCCGTGTTCCTTTTTTTTGGGCGTTTCTCCGGTACGTATGGCATCTGTGTGATGGCGTAAGCTATCCGTGTTTGCGTGTAAAATGTCCGTGTGTGCGTGTAAAATGCCCGTGTATGTGTACGTGGAATGTCCGTGTGGAATGTCCGTTTGTGTGATGTAAAATGTCGTTGGTACATGTCGGCTGACAGCAGACAGAGTTGCGCGATGAGAATGAACTCGGGTGAACTTCACCTGACTTCATTGTCATGCCGCAGCTCTGTCTGTGTCGCGTACTGATTAGCGGTCACCCGTGAAGGACTCACCGGTGACCGCTAATCCCCTGAGTGACTGTAGTGAGCAGCGCGACTAGCGCTGCTGTCACTCAGGTTACCCGCGGCTACCTGGATCCTCCACCCGAGAACGCAACTCACCTGTGACTTCATCGCTGTCACTCGGGCGACTTGCTGTCACAGGTGGAGGATCCAGCGGTGGCCGCGAGTAACCTGAGTGACAGCTTTGCTGATCGCGCTACTCACCTCAGTTGCTGCGTGGAGGTGACAGGAGCGGCGATGTTCTTCTGCAGCTCCTGTCACCTTCATGTAGCTGAGCTGGAAGCGACGCTGGACCTCCATGGATTACGCCGGACATGGATGGGTATTTGGGGCATAATAAATTGGTGAACGAGGGTATTTATTATTGTTTATTATTTCAAATAAAGGATTTTTTCACTGTGTGTGTTTATTAACTTTAACTTGCCGGTTAATCATTGGGGGGTGTCTCATAGACAGCTGCAATGATTAATCTTGGACTTATTGGCAGCTATGGGCTGCCATTAACTCCTTATTACCCCGATTGCCAACGCACCAGGGCAAATCGGGATGAGCCGGGTAGAGTCCCAGAACTGTCGCATCTATTGTATGCGACAATTCTGGGCGGCTGCTGGCTGATATTGTTAGGCTGGGGGGCTCCCCATAACGTGGTGCTCCCCATCCTGAGAATACCAGCCTTCAGCCGTATGGCTTTGTCTTGGCCGGAATAAAAATTGGGGGGGGAAATCGAAGGCAGTTTTTTTAAATTAATTATTTTTTTATTTCACTGCACAGTATAGACCCGCCCACCGGCTGCTGTGATTGGGTGCAGTGAAACAGCTGTCACTCAGCGTGTGGGCGCGTCTCACTGCAACCAATCATAGGCGTCTGTGGGCGGGGGAAGCAGGGAATAGTAGATTGATTAATGAGCGGCCGGCATTTTCAAATGAATTGAAGCCCGTGTATTTTCGGCACAGCTGTTCCTCGCTGCGCTGGTGATCGGGGATCGGTAAGTATGAGCCGGGGGAAGAAAAGACCGAGCGCCAATGTAAGTATGACTGAGAACAGCAGAAAAAAAGGTAAGTAGACTGACTTTAATAAAAAAGCAAAAAAAATAGATCGCTCGTTTAAAAACGCACACGGACGAAACGTGCTGAACACGGACATACTCTGTGTGCGGTCCGTGCAGGCACGGACCCATAGACTATAGCGGGTCCGTGCCTGCGTGCTGACGGCCAAAAACGGACATGTCGTCCATGTAGAAAACCGCACACACGTACTTACCACACGAACACACGTTCCGTGTGATTTTACGTGTGTGTGCCATTACCCATTGAATAACATGGGTCTCCGTGTCTCCGGTACGTGCAAAAACGTACCAAACACGTACCGGAGGCACGGATGTGTGTTGCGGGCCTCACTGAGAGCAATCAATCATTTCTGTATCAATATAGGCATA